>NC_136317.1:6119179-6394179 GCF_964198595.1 Lampetra fluviatilis | reverse complement strand
CCGGCAAGAGTAAATACGCAAACATTTTTATATAAAATATTAACATGCGGGTTGAATTCGCGAGGATATTACACTGCTGGAACCGACTCGGCAGGTGAGGGATGGGCAACTACGGGCAAATGTTCACGGAGTCGAATCGGAGACACTGGATGACTCACTCAGCCGCCACGTGGTTCCGAGGGCACCACGGTGGCTAGGAGATGTTAACTACCTCGCCTGGTGTACAGGAGGTCGTGGGTTCGATCCCGACCCTGACGCCTGCTGTATATTTGGAATTTGCGTGTCTCTCTCATCATCATCATGGTGGCTAGGAGATGTTAACTACGTCGCCTGGTATACAGGAGGTCGTGGGTTCGATCCCGACCCTGACGCCTGCTGCTGGATATTTGGAGTTTGCGCGTCTCCCTCTCTCTCGCTGTGGTCGCGTTTCCCCCACCCCCCCCCCCCCCCACATATTGAATCAACATGCGTTCCGAGTCCTCGGCTGTTGTAATTTTACACGTGAGAAGTCACTTGGTCGAGCTGTCATTTGTTGTTACCAGGTCGCTTCTGAAAAATAGCTCCATAGCTCAGTGGGCCTTGCCGGGCATAATAACGAGAAATAACAATGGCGCTTAAAACAATGCCCTTCATTTATCCAGAAAAGCCTCACCGAATCTCAAGACTCATTTTCAGGAGGATCCTGCTACGTTGGGATGTTTGGCCAATACACGCAACTATTAAAATAATAATGTGCCTCGAGTTTCCTGGCTGGCCGCTGGCTGGGCTCCTCACTACTCCCAACACGAACTCTGTTGTTAGTGGCTGATGCGGTGCCGTTGCCACTAGCTGGGTTACTGGCGACACGGAGATCTTCCGTGTAACAAATAAACATTGATATGAAACGAAGGAAGAAGACGTTTCGAAGACATTCAAGAATAGATAGCAACACCACACATAGGCAGGTCGTCAGAGGTAGAATCTACCTCGATGAGGTGCTGCGAAGAAGGGTTATTGCCCGAAACGTCGCATATTTAATACATTTCCTGCTTATAATCAGTGCTATTGACGAATGTGTTTAGTGTATTGTTGTTAATTGTGCTTGTGCACCGATGACAATGCAGCAGCAGAAAAGCATTAAAAAAAAAGAAAGTTGCTGAGCGCAGGTCCAAAGAACCAGAACGTCAAGCGGCCAGCAACAAACAGCACCGTGAAAGTTGTAATTGAAAGAGTTGACATTTTTCTTGAATTGTGCACGGTTATTATTGTAAGCGCTTGGGAGATGAGACAGCGACGATGATGTGAGAGGGATTTCCCAAGTGGAGCAGCGCTAGGGAAGAAGCAGAATGGAAAGCGTCGTGACCTGTTGTGTGATGAGTGGCAAAGTTAGTGGGTGAGTGGGTGGATGATTGTGTGGGTGAGTGGGGTGCGGTAGTGTAGCGGTTAGCGCGCTGCGCTACGAACCCGGCGACGCGAATTCCATTCCCACCCACGGCCAACACCGGTGACGATTATCTGAACCGGTTCTGAGCCTCTGCAAGGTCGACTCAGTCTCAGATGAGTACCCGATGCGATGTGTTATAATAAACGCCGTATCGGCCTTCACAGGTGCTCGCTCACAGCACCTGTCCCTCGAGTCCGTTCAGGTTGTGTCTTGTACCGTTGCAAAGGAAGAGTGATATGGAGGCACGTGCGTTTGCGTGGTGGGGGGAGCTCGCTAACAGCACTTGCCCCAACAGTCTGTCAAGGCTTTACGGGGGATCGTTGTCTTTTGTTGGGATGATGGATGGGCGAGCGAGTCAGTGAGTGAGTGAATCCGGGACTGGGATGACTGGGTGAGTGGCACGTGCAAGTGCGGGGAGGAGGAGGGGGGGGGGTGAGTCGAGAGGAGAGTTGAGGTGAGCGCGTGGTGGTGGCCTTACTGAGTGGGACAGAATGGGGGGTGTGTGTGGGGGGGGCAGGGGTTGGGTGGGCGAGAGGGGAGGGGGCAAGGGGGGGGGGAGGGTGCGGTGTGTGGTGTGGGGGGCTGTTTTCCCGATAAATAATTCAGAGTTGATGACTGGAAGTGGCGCGGGAAAGGTGATTCGACAAAGGAGGCATTAATCTCGTACACGTCAGCTTTGAGGGATGGCTGTAATATGCACCTCACCGCTCGTACGTGAATTACTGAGCGGAGCCCCCAAGAGATGTCGCGGGGATGTGCACTAAAAGATAAAAGATTAAATTGCGCACAAGCCGAGAGGAGCCATTGCCTCTTTCGTCAATGTTGCAACGCATCGGGCAGGGGCATTCCTTATTTAAAATAAAATAATAAAAAATAAATAAAAATTGCCCCGTAACCAAACAGCTAAAAGATATGAATTTTGGGCAAACGTGTTTTGCAGCTTTCAATAACTTGGCTAAAATCTGTTTTTATTTATCTTTTGTTATTGGGTGGTTGGCGGTTGCGCCGTGCTGCTGCTGCTGTACGGAGGGATAATATTTGTTTTGTAGCGAATTCCTAATTGAGATTGATTTCAAATCCAGAGACAGATGAATGGATAGACAGATGCACGGGCAGATAGATGGATGGCGAGCTAGATACCAGGATAAACAGACGGACAGATACACGAACGGAGAGGATTATGATAGGGATATGGATATACTGATCAATGGATGGATATATGTGTACGCTAAGATGATGATCGGATTAACACGTTTGTAGATATATTTTAAAAAATGCGTAGATTTATATATGCCGATATCAGTGAATCGATATAGGTGAGCAAATAACAGATATAGCAATACTCTTTGTTTTTTTCGGTAAAATCACGTAGGTAAAAAATAAATTACAATGAAAACAAATAAATTAAATCACGACGTTTCGGAGGCAACACAAGCTTCCGTCTTCAGGTGGAACCGTCACAGCAACATTACGGTATCGATACAGTAATTACTGTATCGATACAGTAATTTCCGCCTGAAGACGGAAGCTTGTGTTGCCTCCGAAACGTCGTGATTTAATTTATTTGTTTTCATTTAAATGTATTTTCTACCTACGTGACTTTACCGAAAAAACCAAAGAGTATGGATCCTTGCAGTCACGAAAACTTCAAATCTAGAAGATATAGCAATGGGTACATTATAATAATAATTTAGAGTAAGTCGTCAATCCGCAGCTGCTTGAAGGCCTGCTCATGCTGTGGGGGTTGTTTGACCATACTTCACCACGCTCGCCAGCGTGGGTTGGTGATAGGGGATATATTGGCAATTTTATCGAGGGGATGTGTGTTGTCTTGATGTGGTCTGGGACTGTTGTTGTTGCTGTTGTTTTTCTGCTTTTCTCAAGCCTGCATTTAGTGTTGAAACATGTATATGTACTTTTGCAATTTGCACTGATATACATTTTTGTGTGACTTGCTGACCTTCCCTAGACTTTGCACTCCTATCGTTTTTTCGTTACGGTATTTTGAGTTTGCATGTTCTTCCCGTGGTCGACTGGATTGTTTTTCCAGGTCCCCCGGGGGTTTCCTGTCGACAATTAAGAATCAACATGCGTTAAAAGCATTTGGCTGCTTTAAATGTCCACGTGATAAGCCACTTCGTTGTAGATATCACATGTGGCCAGGTTGCATCCGAAAAATTAGCTACTTCGCTCAGTGGGCCTAACGTGGCTAAATAAAAATTGCTTCAAATAAAGTTTGCTTAAGGTTTTATCGGCCAATTAACTTGTGTTTTATGGATGAAACGATGCATTGTTGGCCCGTAAACACAAATGGATATCAAAAATACGAGGGTGTGTTCCTATCAGTAACCGAACATACATGCTTGCACGTGTGCAGGATTAGATTTGGTAATGTTGCGTTTGCGAATTTGCACGATAAATAGAGGAAGCATAATAATGTGAGTACCATTTTCTTCTGTCACTTAACAGAAAATTAAGATGCCATTGTGCTTTATATATTACTATACCAGTAAAACCTTGGATTGCGAGCATAATTCGTTCCGGAAATGTGCTTGTAATCCAAAGCACTCGTAGATCAAAGCACTCGTAGTTGTGATCACGTCACGCTCGGCAGACAAAGCGTATACACGTACTACTCGTATTGCAAGACCTCGCTCGTTTATCAAATTAATATTTATAAAAAAATTTTGCTCGTCTTGCAAAACACTCGCAATCCAAGGCCCACTGAGCTATGCAGCTCTTTTTCAGAAGCAACCTGGCCACAATTGATAGCCCAACGAAGTGGCTTATCACGTGGACATTTATAGAAGCCAGCAAATATCGAATTTGGTGCAAGCGAAGGTACAAGTGCAGCCCTGAAATGTCCTTCTCTCGTCACTGCACGAGGGGGTCGGTTGGCCGGGTGACAGTGAGCTAACCACTGCGCCACCGCTCCCCTCATAAGCAATTGTAATAGTAGTGTAACAATATTCTTTATTTATGCAGGAAAGACTCACCGAGTCTCAAGACTCTTTTCAACTGGGTCCTGCTACACTGGGAGCTCGGAATGAGAATCTTTAGTTATCCTGGAGAAATCCGATGAGCTATGAAGCTCTTTTTCACAGGTGTTCCGGCTGCTTTGGCATGACGGCTTAGCAGCGCACCGAACTTGTAATCCAGAATTCACCGGTACGATTCTCCTTCTTGGTTCTTTCGGTAAAGTCACGTAGAAGGGAAATAATAAAATAATAAAAATAAACATAATAAAATAATTCTCACGACGTTTTGGCCACAACGCAAGCAGCCGTCCTCAGGTGAAGAACAGGTCTGTCGGGAAGACAGCGTCTGAATGAAGCACCACCAGGCTTGAAGCGTATATTTAAGCTGGGTTGGAGGGGGAAGAGCGCCTTGAAAAAATAATTTGCATATCAAGAGGAATTTAGCATATTTATGGGAAAATGCAGATGTGTTAATCCGGTACGATTCTGTTTGCCTAAACCCTCTGTCTGCCCAGCAATGATCACGGGCGCACCACAGATAGTGGTGGGGGTGAATGTTCTTATGCCCCTTTCATGCAACACGTTTGATCAACGTGGAAGAGTAGACCAACTACCCTTCAGAGTTGGAGGACCTTCCGCGGGCAGTGATGCGAGAAAGTAATTGCAGGGCCGCATCGTTACCTGCCATGTGTTATGAAGATGGGCCAGTGCCCGTAACGTCGCCGATTATATATGTCTGCTCTTAAAGTCACGGTGTTTGTGACCAATGTGTTTTAGTCGTTGTTGTTGTTGTTGTTAAGCTATGCTTGTCCACTACGTGTCAAGGCAACGGCAGCAGCATCACCATTGGACTGGATGGTCCAGTCCTCGAGAGAGAATAAGAGAGAGTACACGCCTACGCATGGTGAACAAAGCCAGAGGGAACACACACCGCCCCAAGATATTGCCGCAGCAGTGCTTTGCGAAAGTCAGAGAGAGAGGAAAAACTTGCTCAACACGTGGCCCCGACTCCGAAAGCCAACACTCGCGTCTGCGTTCGTCGCGCAGACGTGCCCAGTGAACCTAAACCAAGGGAGTCATCGTCTGGATCAATGGCTGGACATGAGCGGGGCATCTTAAGCATTCGTGAGTCTCACTGTGGGGGTGCAGCGTGAGATTGATGAGAAGATAAGACGAGGCGACTCTCCGTCACTGCTCCGAGCTGAGAAGCGTCAACGCTGCCTCTCTCTCGGCATCGCACGCGCCACCACCACCACCACCCGTGCCAGGCCGACGAACCCTAGGCACACAAGAAGTCTGGAGTGATTTCCTGCTCGTACGAGCATTGGTAACAGTGCTTTACCTCCCCTCCCCACCTATACAGCCACGGTGCGAGTGGCAGAAACTCCACGTTCATATGGTGCGGGCGAGGTTGTCGACTTCTCTAGCCCCAGAACCGAATAGAATTGCACATTTGCAAGGCGCGGACTATGAACCGTCGGACAAAACTAATGAAGCGTTGAAGGCGATGTACGTTTTGTGTAAAAAAAAACTATTTGAGACAGACCGACAGACAGACAAGCAGATGTAATGAGAGAGGGAGACACTGACAGACAGATGCATAGAAACACAAAGAGACAGACAGACAGACAGATGGACACACAGAGAGACAGACGGACAGTCAGCCTGCCCTCTAATTCACCTTCATGGGACAAACAAAGGCAAAGATCCTCCGTGTAGCCTTGACAGACTGTTGGGGCAAGTGCTGTCAGCGAGTAGCACCTAAAAAGGGGGCACACATCCACACACAAACAGCCCCACGCACGCGCACATTGTACACCCGCAGAAATCAATAAATAAGGAGGCAGTTGTGACTTTAGGACTTAAGCAGTGCGCCGGTATCAGGGCAGGCGGATGGGCGGGCAGGGCAGGCAGGTGGACAGGCAAGGCAGGCGGGCAGGCGGACAGGCAGGCAGGTAGGCAGGCAGATTGGGCAGGCAGGCAGGCAGGCAGGCGGGCAGGCAGGCCGGCAGGCAGGGCGGGCACCGGGAGGTGAAGAGGACATGCCGAGTAAACTGCTGGGGGGACGCCGGGGGAAGGAAGGGGGAGGGAGTTGAGTGATGGAGGAGGCAAGAAAGCGAGCAGCTCATTAAGGGCCCATTAGCGAGGAGCGCGCAAACAGGATGTGCCGGTCAGATCGGCTGCGGGCTCCGCGTGTCGCGCGCGCGCGGCTGTGTCAGCCGTGGCGGGGGACGTCTCAACTCCGCACACAATGTCCGTGAACTCATTTGACAAGTGGAGGTGAAGCACGGCTACTTGGGGCGTGGTGGGGAGTTGTGGGGGAGCGGGGGGTGGGAGGTAAACGTGGGAGAGAGGGAGGGAGGGTGAGAGGGGACGGACGTCGTGCAGCGGGCGAGACGGAGGCGGAGTGCGACTTGAACCCCATTCCGAATGCTCGCCACAAATCCAAAGCGTCGTGCGTATGCGGAGACGTGGTGCTGTTCGCTACTGGCCGCTTGGCGTTTTGAACCTGTGTGTGTGTGTCCTGCTGTGTAGCGGTTATGGGGAGCGGTAGTGTAGTGGTTAGCGCTGCGCTATGAACCCGGCTGCCCGAGTTCAGTTTCCGTTCACGGTCAACACCGGTTACGATTACACTGGTCAACACACTTTTTCTGGCATAAGGTATTCCAACGGTTTTCAGGTAATTTTGGGGTGCTGATTCCAAATCTGGCATCAGTTTTTTGTCTATCGCATCAGGTTTTTGAGATATTAAATATTGCATTTTCAATAAAAACTGCAGAAGAAAAATATTAAATGAATGTGGATATCTACATACAATGATTTTATAAACACACTATCCTAAAAATAGAGCACCATATTTTAATACTAAAGCAGTCACTGACTCGCAACAACTTGCAATCATAAGTGATAGAGTTAATTTTGGGTGAAATCAATGAAAATGGGGTATGCCGATAGCATAAAAATGAGATGTGATAGAGCAAATCTGAGATCAGATTTGGAATCAGCACCCTGAAATTAGTCTAAAACAGCTGCAAAAGTCCAGGCCAGAAATTTTTTTTTTTTTGTTGACCAGTGTTATCTGAACCGTTCCCGGGCTTCCCCTAGGTCGACTCAGCCTCAAATGAGTACCTGGTGCGGTGTGCAGCAAACATCGCCGCTAGGGAGACAAAGGCGGTCGCGCGTGGTGCTGGCCACCCACCCCCTCGTGTGCCGTGCCGGCCTTCATAGGTGCTACCCGCTAGCAGCGCTTGCCCCAACAGTCTGTTCCAGGCTGATATCGTTGTCTTTGTCCACGTGTGGGCCTCAACGCGGCTACCCATCTCCTACCAGACACAACGTGTCTCGTGCGATTCTAGTCACCCGTTCGAGCAGCTGCTGCACCAAGGCACGAGCCTGCTCCTTGGCGTTTGGAGAAGTCAGCGGAATCGAGCGCGCGTTTTTTGGGTGACGCCGCTGAACCGGTTTGGAAGACGACGGCTGCATTTGGCGGCTGCGCCAGCCGAAGCGACGACTGCACTGCACACACACACGGGGCCTGTTGGCTGCTGGTGAATCCATTTAAAGAGAGAGGCGGTCCCCGTGCCTTCCCAAAAGACCGAGCGGTTCGAAAATGAAAACTGCGACCCAGGGTCAATTCACGGATTGTGCCCGGTCCCAGATTAAATGAGTATAATGGATGTTTTTTTGTTAAACCCCCCCCACCCATTCAAGCCCAACTCCTTCGCTTCCCCCAATGTTGGGTCTGCATTTCAAAGAAAGGAATTACCGAAGGGGATAGAAACAACAACAACAAACAACTCAACGCCAAGGCACGAGGGATGAGTGAGGCGCTAATGACTGCCAGGGCACGGGGTTTTGAATGACTGAACACGTGGAGCATCTTAAGACACGTTCTATAAAGTTCACGCGATGTCTTGTTCAATCTGAGCGTGGAGGCTTTTGTTTAAAGTCGCGAGGCAGCGGTGGAAAATTCCACATTCCTATGACGAGGGGGAGTGTAACCAACGGACGGCCACTGTTGACTTTCCCATAAAGTGGTACATATTTTATCGATCCAGGAGGAAGGGATGATGGGCTGAGTTAACCCCCCCCCCCCACCCCAAACCAGGAATTGACCTCGCAGCCTTCAGATTGTGAGCCGCTCGCTCTGCCCCTGAGCTACCCGGCAATCCCCATATATATAAAAGGCAAAGTTGTGATTATGTGTGTCTGTTCAAAATGTTTAGCGTACTTCCCGACATGCAACAAACTGAAAATTTGCCATGTGGGTACCTTCCAGACTGTACACCATGCAAACATTATACAAATACACTTTGGTATATTTTTTTTGGGGGGGGGGGGGGGGGGCGCAATAATGCACATTTTTTGCACGGCAAGTGAACTGTGACGTCACATCTGTCACGTGATCCGCGCACGTGGAAGCGAAACGCATTGTAGTGTAGCGGTTAGCGCGCTGCGCTTTGAACCCGGCGACCCGAGTTCGATTCCCGCTCACGGCCACCACCGGTGACGATTATTTTAACCGGTCCTGGGCCTCCCCTAGGTTGACTCAGCCTCAAAACGAGTCACTGCTGTGGTGTGTGAATATCGCCACTGGGGGGACAAAGGCGGCCGGGCGTGGTGTGAATCCAAGTCCCGGGCGAAGCCGGGTAGTAAAAAGCTAGTACGCAATATAATAAAGATAATTAATAATGATGTACGGTTTTTCTCTCTCCACTGCTGGATGAAAGCCTTCCTAGGCCTTGTCGGTCACGGAGGTTGTCCGACTATACTTCACCACGATGGTCAGTGCAGGTTGATGAAGGGGAGGCCCAGGCCTGGTTCAGATTGAACTCGCCACTGATGTCAGCCGTGACCGGGTCGTGAACTCAGGTTCACTGATGCAACGTTCCACGTACGAAATACAATCTACGCAGGATGGAGTGCAGCACTGCAATCGCTTGCTCAATACCTGGGGCTCTAAATAAAAAAAGTAAATATTAAAACACGTAAATTTGTAACTTGCACAGTAAAGTAATTGTATTTTTTTTATTTGCTATACAGCCGGATAATACGACAAATCGCTAACCTTAAACACCCAGTCGTCCATAAAAGTTGAAGGCGGTATAGTACTATCGTAATAGAGCAAGTGCAGAATCACTGAACCGGAATTGCACGTGTAGCTACTACACGTGTAGCAGCTACTACACGTGTACTACTACATGTGTAGTAGTACACGTGTAGCAGCTACTACACGTGTAGTAGCTACTACACGTGTAGCAGCTACTACACGTGTAGTAGCTACTACACGTGTAGCAGCTACTACACGTGTACTACTACATGTGTAGTAATACACGTGTAGCAGCTACTACACGTGTAGTAGCTACTACATGTGTAGTAGTAGCTACTACTACTTATGTGCTACTGGGATGATCCCAGTAGCACAAGTAGCTACTACTACACACACACGTGTGTAGTAGTAGCTACACGTGTGTGTGTAGTAGCTACTACTTATGTGCTACTGGGATCATCCGGCACTGTGTAGCGGAGGGGGAGCGAGGGCACGGGAGTGGTGGAGGAGGGGAATCGAGGGGGAGGGGGCTCGTGTGTGGGAGTGGAGGGTTGAAGAGTTGAGTGGAGGTGAGTGGAGTGGAGGTGAGGGGAGGGGAGTAGAGGTGGGTGGACGTGAGTGGAGGGGAGAGGAAGTGAGTGGAGGTGAGTGGAGTGGAGCTAGGCGGAGAGGCGGTGAGGGGAATGGAGGTGAGTGTGGGGGACTAGAGGGAAGTGGAGGTGAGTGTAGGAGAGTGGAGTGGAGGTGAGTGGAGGTGAGGTGAGTGTGGGGGAGTGGAAGGCAGCAAAGATGAGCGCTGGGCAGTGGAGGTGAGTGGCGGTTCGTGGAGGTAAGTCAAGGTGAGCTGATGTAAGTGGAGGTAAGTGGAGTGGAGGTGAGTGGAGGTGAGTGGAGAGTAGGCGAGTGTGGGGGAGTCGGAGTGGAGAGGAAGTGAGGTGAGTGGAGTGGAGGTGAGTGGAGGTGAGGGGAGGGGAGTGGAGTGGAGGTGAGTGGAGGTGAGTTGTCGGGGTGAGTGGAGGTGAGTGGAGGTGAGGGGAGAGTAGGCGAGTGTGGGGGAGTGGAAGGCAGCGAAGATGAGCGCTGGGGAGTGGAGGTGAGTGGAATGGAGGTGAGTGGAGGTGAGTGGAGGTGAGTGGAGAGTAGGCGAGTGTGGGGGAGTCGGAATGGAGAGGAAGTGAGGTGAGTGGAGTGGAGGTGAGTGGAGGTGAGGGGAGGGGAGTGGAGGTGAGTGGAGTGGAGGTGAGTGAAGGTGAGTGGAGGTGAGTGGAATGGAGGTGAGTGAAGGTGAGTGGAGGTGATTGGAGGTGAGTGGAGAGTAGGCGAGTGTGGGGGAGTCGGAGTGGAGAGGAAGTGAGGTGAGTGGAGTGGAGGTGAGTGGAGGTGAGGGGAGGGGAGGTGAGTGGAGTGGAGGTGAGTGGAGTGGAGGTGAGTGGAGGTGAGTTGTCGGGGTGAGTGGAGGTGAGTGGAGGTGAGGGGAGAGTAGGCGAGTGTGGGGGAGTGGAAGGCAGCGAAGATGAGCGCTGGGGAGTGGAGGTGAGTGGAATGGAGGTGAGTGGAGGTGAGTGGAGCGGGTGGAGTGCGAGCAGAGTAGAAGCGTGTCGGTGGGGAGGATAGCGGAGGAGTGGAGGTGAGGGAGTGGAGGTGAGGGAGGAAGAGGAGTGGGCCGACGTGACTGCATCGAGCCCTGCTAAGTGATACGAATCACCCGATCCGTCACACTTGCGGTAGGGAGCTGTCTGCGCGGAATAAACACGTGCGCGCGCGTCCGCTCCGCGCACAGCAGTCCCGTGTGCCGAGCAGCTGTTAGCGTCAATATTTAATGGTAATTGCTTCATAGGCTCATAGGCTCCGCACACACACACACACATACACGGATCCACTCCCTTAGCTTAGGTACAAACACACAACTTTGTGGGGAAGTGGGGGTTGGAGGGGGGGTCATCTGGGATGGGCCTGAATTTTCACATCACCACCACTATCATCCTCAACAAGGCCGTCGTTTGAGAATAGGTTTTCCCCATTTATTTCTGGCAACAAAACAGCTGTGTGAAGATTCTCTTAGGTTTTTTCGGTAAAGTCACGTAGGTATAAATAAATAATAAAATAATAGAAATAATAGTAGAAATAAAATAAAAAATCACGACGTTTCAGAGGCAACACAAGTCTCCGTCATCAGGTGGAACCGTAACAGATCGGTGAAATTCCTCCCCGTAGAGGATATTAATTCTAAATTTGAAGCTTTCGTGACTGCAAGGATTCATACTCTTAGGTGTATTATTTTATTTCTATTATTATTTCTATATTTTTTATTTTTTACCTACGTGACTTTTCCGAAAAAATCTAAGAGTATGAATCCTTGCAGTCACGAAAGCTTCAAATCTAGAGCTGTGTTAATATGTTAAAATACCAAATGGAAACCTTTTACAAGGAATCATGTCTGCATTAACCACAATACTTGTGGTCAGAATGCAAACAAAAAACACTCTGATAAATAAATGCATTGTCCTTGAAACTGATTGGTACACACCAGAGACAGCTTTCTTTTGAGCCTCGTCTCAAACAGTGTTAGACCAGAGGACGCCAAAAGGCGTACACAGCACAAGGGCAATGCACTATCAGAGTAATGAGAGCTCGGGGTGAGCATCTACATCATGGGACCGACCTCCTTTGCCAGTTCCAAAATATGATGAGAGGTTTTTCCCCTTTTTGCTGGCAACAAAACAGGTGTTAAGATAAAACACCAAACTGAAACCTTTTACAAGGAATCATGTCTGCATTAACCACAATACTTGTGGTCAGAATGCAAACAAAAAACACTTTGATAAATAAATGCATTGTCCTTGAAACTGATTGGTCCACACCAGAGACAGCTTTCTTTTGAGCCTCGTCTCAAATGGTGTTAGACCAGAGGACGCCAAAAGGCGTCCTTGTACTGGTAGGAACCTCCTGGTTACACCAGCCCACAGGTGATTATTGTGTCCGTCGTGCAGGGAGGAGCTGGGTGGGGAGGAAGGGGCTGGGTGGGGAGGGTGGGGAGGGGCTGGGTGGGAAGGGTGGGGAGGGGCTGGGTGGGGAGGGTGGGGCTGGGTCGGGCTGGGTGGGGGGTGGGAGGGGTGGGGCTGGGTGGGGAGGGGCTGGTCACCCCGTGGTGTCCTTATAAAACTCAACGTTTAACCTACTCACGCCGGCTTGTGCCCGCCCTCACAGTCGGGCATATTTGCGGAATACACCACGCCGCCGTTGACCCTGGCCATTGACCAAGCAACCCAACCTTCCTACCAGCTCCCTCCGCAGGAGGAATGTATTTATCATGTGCAGCGCTATCTCCACCACCGCCACCATCGTCATCATCCTCGCAACTTTCCTCATCGCCACCGACTCCACGTGAATTCGCGTCCGTCGGAGCCGCGATTAGGCTCTCACACTGCCCGAACTAGTTCCGTTTGCAAGGTTCGCGCTCGCGGCACACAAAAGTCTTCGCTTGCCGCCAATGCACCGCAGCACGTCCACAATCTCGTCAAAACCATCGCGCTAGCTGCAGAAGATCCGCTTCTGATGCCGTCTGGAACGCTCTTTCTGACGATGGTTAGGACGCCGCTCGGGGAGCCATGCGCTTATAAATCTGAGTTAAACAAAAAAACACTAATTTCGTTTAGAATGCTGTTTGTGTTTAGATTGTTGTCATTCCCTCTCGCCTCCGATTGACACGGTCGGCTACGTACGGTGTGAAAGAAGTTCAACATACATACATGATGAATATAATTTTACTACCACCACCACGATCATCATCATCAAATACAAAGATGATCCATATAGCCTTAACAGGCTGTTGGGGCAAGTGCTTTTAGCGAGAACCTATGAAGGCTGACACGGCCTTCACGGGGTGGGTGGCGAACACCACGCCCGGCCGCCTTTGTCTCTCTAGTGGCGATGTTTACACACCGCACCAGGTACTCATTTCAGGCAGAGTCGACCTAGGGGAGGACCGGTCCAGGTAATCGTCACCGGTGTTGGCCGTGAGCGGAAATCGAACTCGGGTCGCCAGGTTCGTAGCGTGGCGCACTAACAACGACACTGCCGCTCCCCACATCATCACCACCACCAACAACATCTCCACATATTCATAATCAGCATCATCACATCATCATCATCACCATCACTTAGTTTGTCCACTGAATATTTTCCGGGGCACTGCTAGACGAGACCGGGTGGCAGGTGACACAGACATCGTGAGAGGGGAACTGGCAGAGGTGGGACAAAGTCATTGTTATGCAAGTCCAAGTCGAGTCGCAAGTCATCAAATTCATGACTCGAGTCTGACTCGAGTCCAAGTCACATGACTCGAGTCCACATCTCATAGGTGGGACAAAGTCATTGTTATGCAAGTCCAAGTCGAGTCGCAAGTCATCAAATTCATGACTCGAGTCTGACTCGAGTCCAAGTCACATGACTCGAGTCCACACCTCTGGGAACTGGACACGTGTGTGTCTGTGTGTGTCTGTGTGTGTGTGTCTGTGTGTGTGTCTGTGTGTGTGTGTGTGTCTGTGTGTCTGTGTGTGTCTGTCTGTGTGTGTGTTTGTCTGTGTGTGTGTGTGTCTGTGTGTGCGTATGGAGCCCAGATGGCGAGCGGTGGTGTAGCAGTTAGCGCTACGCTGCGCTACGAACCTGACGACCCGGGTTCGATTCCCGCTCAGGTCAACACCGGTGACGATTATCTGAACCGGTCGTGGGCCTCCCCTAGGTCGACTCAGCCTCAAATTAATACCTGGTGCGATGTGTTAATATACGCTACTGGGGAGACAAAGGCGGCCGAGCGTGGTGTTGGCCACCCACCCCCTCGTGTGCCGTGCCGGCCTTCATAGGTGCTCGCTAACAGCACTTGCCCATGCAGTCTGATAAGGCTATACGGGGGATCTTTGTCTTTTTTTGGAGCCCAGAACACCAAACACGCTGTATACAAGGGGGGCTCACACTCAACACTGATATAATAATAATACCCATGTCAACTTGTATATTATCTTCATATAACGCCTTTACCCGAGGCGCTTTACAAGGGTTATGCGTGCATTGTATAACGAGGATCGCTAAAGGTGACACGGTGAACAGGGAGGGGCTATGGAGTGGGATGTTGAGTGGCTACGGGAATTACGGTGGGTGCCTAGGGATGGAGGGAATGATGGGGCCAGGGGGAGAAGAGGTGGGGGTCTTGAGGGAGGAGCGGAAACTCTACGGGGAGGGTGCTGCTCGCTTCACGTGGAGGGGTGAGTTTGTTCCGGTGGCGAGGGGGGGGGCAGTATGGAGCGATGGGACGACCCAGAGGCGCCAACAGGAGGAACCACAGACGAGAAGTGGGAAAGCAGCAGCAGCAGCAGCTGCAGCAGCAGCAGCAGCAGCTGCAGCAGCAGCTGTAGCAGCAGCAGGAGCAGCAGCAGCTGCAGCTGCAGCAGCAGCAGCTGCAGCAGCAGCAGGAGCAGCAGCAGCAGCAGCTGCAGCAGCAGCTGTAGCAGCAGCAGGAGCAGCAGCAGCTGCAGCAGTAGCTGCAGCTGCAGCAGCAGCTGCAGCAGGAGCAGCAGCAGCAGCAGCTGCAGCAGCAGCTGTAGCAGCAGCAGGAGCAGCAGCAGCTGCAGCAGCAGCAGCAGCAGCTGCAGCAGCAGCTGTAGCAGCAGCAGGAGCAGCAGCAGCTGCAGCAGCAGCTGTAGCAGCAGCAGGAGCAGCAGCAGCTGCAGCAGCAGCTGTAGCAGCAGCAGGAGCAGCAGCAGCAGCAGCTGCAGCAGCAGCAGCTGCAGCAGCAGCTGCAGCAGCAGCTGTAGCAGCAGCAGGAGCAGCAGGAGCAGCAGCAGCTGCAGCAGCAGCAGCAGCTGCAGCAGCAGCTGTAGCAGCAGCAGGAGCAGCAGCAGCTGCAGCAGCAGCTGTAGCAGCAGCAGGAGCAGCAGCAGCTGCAGCAGCAGCTGTAGCAGCAGCAGCAGCAGCTGCTGCAGCAGCTGTAGCAGCAGCAGGAGCAGCAGCAGCTGCAGCAGCAGCTGCATCAGCAGCTGTAGCAGCAGCAGCAGCAGCTGCTGCAGCAGCTGTAGCAGCAGCACGAGCAGCAGCAGCTGCAGCAGCAGCATCAGCAGCAGCGGCTGTCACGCGGTGAAGAGCTGGCCCCGAATTCCAAATCCCCCACCCCCCCCAAGCTCTGGGGTCCTCCACGTATGAAGGCGTTATCAGAATCAGAAAGGGTTTTATTCGCCATGAAAGTTTGCACAAACAAGGAATTTACTATGGCAGGAAGGTGCATACATTCAACATGTAGGAATCTAAAAACTTAAATAAGTGGTACACAGTCTAACTATACTAAAATTACAAAGTCTAACTAATACTCGGGGGCTAAAGTATGTAAAATTTTGAATTAGTAAACAATATAAAATGTAAACTAGCCGTAATATACAATCCTAAAATACAAAAATATAAATAAACAAATCCACCCCGATGATAGATACAGCACGGGTAGGCCTTGATCCAGCAGCGGGTTTACTACGAGGCTGTTAACGAGTCGGCGATGATAGCTTATCCACTGGGTTGTTAAACGCACGTTTTCTCCCTTTTATTTTCAAGCAAAAGTAGGAGGCGAGTCTTTGAATCCGGCCGGCTGTGTAACGAGATCTGTGCGTCTTACTTCAAGTTCAAGTTCATTTATTAGGTATAGCCCTGTGAGCCATTCGGCTCTTGAATCGGGTGCAACCGCAACAAACAAAAAACATGAACAAAAAACATCTTAAAGTGAATATGTGACTGAGTGCAAACAGAAAATCCAAGAGCGTCTCGTGACCTGGAGACTACGATCAGTGCAAGCGGCCACGTGGCTCAGCAGTAGAGCGAACGGCTCGCAATGGACATCTGTGAACAAAAGGGCTTCACAGCTCATCGGATTTCTCCAGTAGAAATAAACATTCTGATTCTGAAAGGACGAGAGTTATCATCCCGCTTGGGGATTGGCTCAGCCGATCATCTTGCCTCCGGGGTCGATAAAAACGAGTACAACTTTGTGGGGGGAACTCAATAGTGGTCGTCCTATAGATCGGCACGGCCCCGTCATAAGAATGTGGAATTTCTCCCACTGACTTAGGGTTGTGAACGGACGATCAGCACCAATGCATCAATGAGCATTTGAGCAGCAAATCAATTCGTGACTTTAACTTGATTTTGAATGCGATCATCCATTTTAAACTCAACTATCAACTATACTCTTTGGTTCTTCCAGTAAAGTCACCTGAAGACCGAAAGAACCAAAGAATATGGATTCCTGCAGTCACGAAGACTTCAAATGAAGATTCAACAATTTTTTTTTCTATTTTACCAGGTAAGGCCCACTGAGCTATGCAGCTCTTTTTCAGAAGCGACCTGGCCACAAATGATAGCTCATCGAAGTGGCTTATCACGTGGACATTTATAGCAGCCAAATTTCTCTAAACGCACGTGGATTCTAAGGTATGTGGATCACCATCACCATCATCACGGCTGCCTCTATGGTCGCTACTATTGATGCTGGTAACATCAAACAAACAAACAAACATCTGAATGTGCTTTGCTGATGATACATTTCCTGCAAAGCGGCGTCGGGTGCCGACTCAGCACGTCACCTCTCTGCAGGAGATAAGTAGCATGGGCACCCCCGAGAAATTATGTGTGTGTGTGTGTCCCCCCGTCTCGAGCCATCTGCCTTTAAGACTCTAACGCAGCATCGCGCTTTGCTACTTGCGCCCACCACCGCTGAGACTCGACAAGCCTCACGCGTCGCCCGCTAAAATCGCCAACAATCACCGACGTCGTCGCTAGCTAGCTAGCCTGTCCGCTCGCTCGATCCCCACGTCCGTCAATTCGTTGGTGGCGCGATTGTAACGCGTGATGCCAGTGACGCTGCTGCTGGTGCGTGGGCTCGAGGGATGGTGGGGCCGGTGGTGCGGACAGCGAAAGGGTTAAACCGACGCCCGCGAGTCTGGATAATGGCTCCACGAGTACAGCAGCAGCAGCAGCCTTGAGTGGTCAGCAAATGAGTAAACAAAAAAAACCGATTACCCGCACTCTTTCTCAGGGTCGCTCGCAATTAAAGCGCCCATTGCCATTTGCCGTTTGGGACTATTTGTGGATGCGCGGGGGGGCGGGGCTGATAGGTGGTGGGGGCTGATGGGGGTGGTTGGGGGCTGTTTGGGGTGGGGGCTGATGGGGGGGTGATGGGGGAGGGGTTGATGGGAGGGGGGGCTGATGGGGTATAGGGGCTGATTGGGGTGGGGGCTGATGGGAGGGGGGGCTGATGGGGTGGGGTGGGGGCTGATTGTGGGGTTGATGGGGGGGGGGTGATGGGGTGGGGGCTGATGGAGTGGGGGGGGGGGCTGATGGGGTGGGGTGGGGGCTGATGGGGGGGTTGATGGGGGGGGTGATGGGGTGGGGGCTGATGGGGTGGGGTGGGGGCTGATGCGGGGGTTGATGGGGGGGGGGGTGATGGGGTGGGGGCTGATGGGGTGGGGGGGGGCTGATGGTGGGGTTGATGGGGGGGGTGATGGGGTGGGGGCTGATGGGGTGGGGGGGGGGCTGATGGGGGGGTTGATGGGGTGGGGGCTGATGGGGTGGGGGCTGATGGGGTGGGGGCTGATGGGGGGGGGGGAGCAGTTCGCGAAGCTCTGGCCAAGTGCAGCGATGTAATCGTCAGCTCCCTTCCCCCGATCCTCTCTCGCGCTCTCTCCTCCGCCAACTATTTCACCAGTCACCGCGTGGTTTCTTGCGGGGGCGAGGGATTAGCCGCCTTAAATAAAACATCATTATCGGTTCGGTTTGGAGTGCCGCACCGCCAGTGTCTCGCCTGCATCGTCTGTAGGCGTCTCGCCGCTGTCGTTCCACGCGCTCCGTCTCCTTTCGCGTTTTGCGGTGGTTCCGTTCCGCGCTTCGGCCGACCGCGCGAGTTCGACAAGGGGACTGAACACGGCGCCGACGAGGGAGCACAGAGGAGTGCAGTACAACGGCGGATTTGACTTCGCCGTTCCGTGATGCCTTCAGCTGGGGAGGACCGGGGGTGGTTTGGAGGGGAGAGGGTGGTTTGGAGGGGGGGGGGGCAGCTTGGTTGTGGATGGGGGCTTGGTGGTGGTGGGTGGGGGTTTGGAGGGGAAAAGCTTAATGGTGGGGGGGGGGGGGCTTGGTGATGGTGAGTGGGGGTTTGGAGGGGGGGGGGGGCAGCTTAGTTGGTGGGGGCGGGGTGCTTTTGAGGGGGCCAGCTTGGTGGTTGTGGGTGGTGGTGGTGGTGGTGGGGTAGGAAATCATTACAACTCTGACCAGGGACATCGCGACCCCCCAGCAGCGAGAGCGAGCCGAGTGCTCTTCCTGGTTTACGGGAACCCGTGTCTCTCCCCCCCCCCCCCGTGTCTCTCTCCCCCCCCCCGTGTCTCTCTCCCCCACCCACCCCCAGAGGGGTCCGTGGGGGCCTTGGGGCGCGCCCTCGAGCCCCGAGGGCAGCCGTCGTCCTCACCGTCCGAGAACGCCGGCGTCGGCATTAGTCTATCCACCGTTGGATGATCGTAATTCTCCCCAAGCCGCTAGTCGCGGTGGTGGCTAGGAGATGTTAACTACCTCGCCTGGTGTACAGGGGGTCGTGGGTGCGATCCCGACCTTGACGCCTGCTGCTGTCTATTTGGAGTTTGCGTGTCTCTCTCATCATCATCACGGTGGCTAGGAGACGTTAACTACCTCGCCTGGTATACAGGAGGTCGTGGGTGCGACCCCCGACACTGGCGCCTGTTGTGTCGTGTTTGTGTTTGCTGTTGTGACGTTCTGACCACGTGCCCCGCCTGGACATCTGTGAAAAAGAGCTTTAGAGCTCATCGGATTCCTCCTGCAGTATAAACACAAATTCCGATTCTGTAAATTTGGAGTTTGCTTGTCTCTCTCTGCCCGTGGTCGTGTGCCGTTTTCGCCGCGTCCTCCGGTATTTCCCTCCACATTGAGAATCAACGTCATTTGGCTGCTGTAAATTTCCACTTGATAAGCCACTTCGCTGAGCTATCATTTGTGGCCAGCTCGCTTCTGCAAAATAGCGGAGTAGCTCAGTGGGGCCTGACCTGGTAAAATGAAACATTGGTTAGTTTTCGTTTGACCTCCCGCAGCCACGATGTGAACTGGAAGCCTTCTACTCGTGGGCCACTCGCTCCACCACAGAGCCACGCGGTCAGATGGAACATTTTCTAAATCCGTATCCAATTGCCTTCCAAGGTGACGCAATAAGTATGATGAGGATGATTTAAAACGGCGTTCTCAGTTGCAAGGCCCGCGGCCCACTGCGACCCCCCCGACACAACACACAACGAGTCAACACAACACCCACCCCCCCATAATCATCATCATCGACGTGCTGTTGTCGAACCCAACAACGCCTTCAAAATGCGTGGCGGTCCTCACACGCGGATGATTTCTCATCGGCGAAAGTGGACGCCCCCCGCTCTGGAACTGAGCGAAGAACACTTATACTGGTAGGAACCTCCTGGTTATACCAGCCCACAGGGGATTATTGTGTCCGTCCGTCCGTCGTGCTGGGAGGGGCTGGGTGGGGAGGGAGGGGCTGAGGTGGAGAGGGTGGGGCTGGGTGGGGAGGGGAGGGTGGGGAGGGGCTGGGTGGGGAAGGTGGGGAGGGGCAGGGTGGGGAGGGTGAGGATGGGCTGGGTGGGGAGGGGCTGGTCACCCCGTGGTGCCCTTATAAAACTCAAAGTTGAACCTACTCATGCCGGCTTGTGAACATATTTGCGGAATACACCACGCCGCCGTTGACCCTGGCCATTGACAGAGCAACCCAACGTTCCTACCAGCTCCCTCCGCGGGAATGTATTTTAGAACAACAATCGAGGGTGAGGTTGTCCACCTTTGTTTGAATGTCCTGATTTGGTTTGCAGTCCGAGTGAGAACTATCACATCCCGGCACGGTGCGGCCGACTCGAGCGTTGAAGGCGTTTTTGTTTGTTTATGTTTCCACATTAACGAAGCTTCGAGCTCTTGCGAGACAGACCGGGGGACACGAGGCTTTGGATGGATCGCTCCGAGAGAAGAGACGCTGAAGTGGCTATCTAAGTGATGCACTCCAGTCGCCCACTCATCAGTGGTCGATCGCCTCATTGTCACTCTGCTATGGCTACTACTGGGCCATGTTCGCTCTTCATGTGAACTTCACTCGGTGATTGCTCCACTCATGTTGAGGACTCGGCTCTAACAGATACTGACTGTTTCGTCTCACTCACTCAGCACCCAGGGGTCACACCAACACACTCACTCACCACACTGCAGGTCACAACAACACACTCACTCACCACACTGCAGGTCACAACAACTCACTCACTCACCACACTGCAGGTCACAACAACACACTCACTCACCACACTGCAGGTCACAACACACTCACCCACCACACTGCAGGTCACACCAACACACTCACTCACCGCACTGCAGATCACACCAACACACTCACTCACCACACTGCAGGTCACAACAACACACTCACTCACCACACTGCAGATCACACCAACACACTCACCACACTGCAGGTCACAACAACACACTCACTCACCACACTGCAGGTCACAACAACACACTCACTCACCACACTGCAGATCACACCAACACACTCACTCACCACACTGCAGGTCACAACAACACACTCACTCACCACACTGCAGGTCACAACAACACACTCACTCACCACACTGCAGGTCACACCAACACACTCACTCACCACACTGCAGGTCACAACAACACACTCACTCACCACACTGCAGGTCACACCAACACACTCACTCACCACACTGCAGGTCACAACAACACACTCACTCACCACACTGCAGGTCACACCAACACACTCACTCACCACACTGCAGGTCACAACAACACACCCACTCACTCATCACACTGCAGGTCACACCAACACACTCACTCACCACACTGCAGGTCACACCAACACACCCACTCACTCATCACACTGCAGGTCACACCAACACACTCACTCACCACACTGCAGGTCACAACAACACACCCACTCACTCACCACACTGCAGGTCACACCAACACACTCACTCACCACACTGCAGGTCACACCAACACACCCACTCACTCATCACACTGCAGGTCACACCAACACACTCACTCACCACACTGCAGGTCACAACAACACACCCACTCACTCATCACACTGCAGGTCACACCAACACACTCACTCACCACACTGCAGGTCACAACAACACACTCACTCACCACACTGCAGGTCACACCAACACACTCACTCACCACACTGCAGGTCACACCAACACACTCACTCACTCACCACACCGCGTGTCACACCAACACACTCACTCACCACACTGCAGGTCACACCAACACACCCACTCACTCATCACACTGCAGGTCACACCAACACACTCACTCACCACACTGCAGGTCACAACAACACACTCACTCACCACACTGCAGGTCACACCAACACACTCACTCACCACACCGCGTGTCACACCAACACACTCACTCACCACACTGCAGGTCACACCAACACACTCACTCACCACACTGCAGGTCACACCAACACACTCACTCACCATACTGCAGGTCACACCAACACACTCACTCACCACACTGCAGGTCACACCAACACACTCACTCACCACACTGCGGGTCACACCAACACACCCACTCACCACACTGCGGGTCACACCAACACACCCACTCACCACACTGCGGGTCACAACAACACACTCACTCACCACACTGCAGGTCACACCAACACACCCACTCACCATACTGCAGGTCACACCAACACACTCACTCACCACACTGCAGGTCACACCAACACACTCACTCACCACACTGCGGGTCACACCAACACACCCACTCACCACACTGCGGGTCACACCAACACACTCACTCACCACACTGCGGGTCACACCAACACACCCACTCACCACACTGCGGGTCACACCAACACACCCACTCACTCATCACACTGCAGGTCACACCAACACACTCACTCACCACCCTGCAGGTCACAACAACACACTCACCACACCGCAGGTCACACCAACACACTCACTCACCACACTGCAGGTCACACCAACACACTCACTCACCACACTGCAGGTCACACCAACACACTCACTCACCACACTGCAGGTCACACCAACACACTCACTCACCACACTGCGGGTCACACCAACACACCCACTCACTCATCACACTGCAGGTCACAACAACACACTCACTCACCACCCTGCAGGTCACAACAACACACTCACCACACCGCAGGTCACACCAACACACTCACTCACCACACTGCAGGTCACACCAACACACTCACTCACCACACTGCAGGTCACACCAACACACTCACTCACCACACTGCAGGTCACACCAACACACTCACTCACCACACCGCGTGTCACACCAATACACTCACTCACCACACTGCAGGTCACACCAACACACTCACTCACCACACTGCAGGTCACAACAACACACTCACCACACTGCAGGTCACACCAACACACTCACTCACCATACTGCAGGTCACAACACACTCACTCACCACCCTGCAGGTCACAACAACACACTCACTCACCACACTGCGGGTCACAACAACACACTCACTCACCACCCTGCAGGTCACAACAACACACTCACCACACCGCAGGTCACACCAACACACTCACTCACCACACTGCAGGTCACACCAACACACTCACTCACCACACTGCAGGTCACACCAACACACTCACTCACCCACTCACCACATTGCAGGTCACACCAACACACTCACTCACCACACTGCAGGTCACAACATCACACTCACTCACCACACTGCAGGTCACACCAACACACCCACTCACCACACTGCGGGTCACAACAACACACTCACTCACCACACTGCAGGTCACACCAACACACCCACTCACCATACTGCAGGTCACACCAACACACTCACTCACCTCACTGCAGGTCACACCAACACACTCACTCACCACACTGCGGGTCACACCAACACACCCACTCACCACACTGCGGGTCACACCAACACACTCACTCACCACACTGCGGGTCACACCAACACACCCACTCACCACACTGCGGGTCACACCAACACACCCACTCACTCATCACACTGCAGGTCACACCAACACACTCACTCACCACCCTGCAGGTCACAACAACACACTCACCACACCGCAGGTCACACCAACACACTCACTCACCACACTGCAGGTCACACCAACACACTCACTCACCACACTGCAGGTCACACCAACACACTCACTCACCACACTGCAGGTCACACCAACACACTCACTCACCACACTGCGGGTCACACCAACACACCCACTCACTCATCACACTGCAGGTCACAACAACACACTCACTCACCACCCTGCAGGTCACAACAACACACTCACCACACCGCAGGTCACACCAACACACTCACTCACCACACTGCAGGTCACACCAACACACTCACTCACCACACTGCAGGTCACACCAACACACTCACTCACCACACTGCAGGTCACACCAACACACTCACTCACCACACCGCGTGTCACACCAATACACTCACTCACCACACTGCAGGTCACACCAACACACTCACTCACCACACTGCAGGTCACAACAACACACTCACCACACTGCAGGTCACACCAACACACTCACTCACCACACTGCAGGTCACAACACACTCACTCACCACCCTGCAGGTCACAACAACACACTCACTCACCACACTGCGGGTCACAACAACACACTCACTCACCACCCTGCAGGTCACAACAACACACTCACCACACCGGAGGTCACACCAACACACTCACTCACCACACTGCAGGTCACACCAACACACTCACTCACCACACTGCAGGTCACACCAACACACTCACTCACCCACTCACCACATTGCAGGTCACACCAACACACTCACTCACCACACTGCAGGTCACAACAACACACTCACTCACCACCCTGCAGGTCACAACAACACACTCACCACACCGCAGGTCACACCAACACACTCACTCACCACACTGCAGGTCACACCAACACACTCACTCACCACACTGCAGGTCACACCAACACACTCACTCACCACACTGCAGGTCACACCAACACACTCACTCACCACACTGCGGGTCACACCAACACACCCACTCACTCATCACACTGCAGGTCACAACAACACACTCACTCACCACCCTGCAGGTCACAACAACACACTCACCACACCGCAGGTCACACCAACACACTCACTCACCACACTGCAGGTCACACCAACACACTCACTCACCACACTGCAGGTCACACCAACACACTCACTCACCACACTGCAGGTCACACCAACACACTCACTCACCACACCGCGTGTCACACCAATACACTCACTCACCACACTGCAGGTCACACCAACACACTCACTCACCACACTGCAGGTCACAACAACACACTCACCACACTGCAGGTCACACCAACACACTCACTCACCATACTGCAGGTCACAACACACTCACTCACCACCCTGCAGGTCACAACAACACACTCACTCACCACACTGCGGGTCACAACAACACACTCACTCACCACCCTGCAGGTCACAACAACACACTCACCACACCGCAGGTCACACCAACACACTCACTCACCACACTGCAGGTCACACCAACACACTCACTCACCACACTGCAGGTCACACCAACACACTCACTCACCCACTCACCACATTGCAGGTCACACCAACACACTCACTCACCACACTGCAGGTCACAACATCACACTCACTCACCACACTGCAGGTCACACCAACACACCCACTCACCACACTGCGGGTCACAACAACACACTCACTCACCACACTGCAGGTCACACCAACACACCCACTCACCATACTGCAGGTCACACCAACACACTCACTCACCACACTGCAGGTCACACCAACACACTCACTCACCACACTGCGGGTCACACCAACACACCCACTCACCACACTGCGGGTCACACCAACACACTCACTCACCACACTGCGGGTCACACCAACACACCCACTCACCACACTGCGGGTCACACCAACACACCCACTCACTCATCACACTGCAGGTCACACCAACACACTCACTCACCACCCTGCAGGTCACAACAACACACTCACCACACCGCAGGTCACACCAATACACTCACTCACCACACTGCAGGTCACACCAACACACTCACTCACCACACTGCAGGTCACACCAACACACTCACTCACCACACTGCAGGTCACACCAACACACTCACTCACCACACTGCGGGTCACACCAACACACCCACTCACTCATCACACTGCAGGTCACAACAACACACTCACTCACCACCCTGCAGGTCACAACAACACACTCACCACACCGCAGGTCACACCAACACACTCACTCACCACACTGCAGGTCACACCAACACACTCACTCACCACACTGCAGGTCACACCAACACACTCACTCACCACACTGCAGGTCACACCAACACACTCACTCACCACACCGCGTGTCACACCAATACACTCACTCACCACACTGCAGGTCACACCAACACACTCACTCACCACACTGCAGGTCACAACAACACACTCACCACACTGCAGGTCACACCAACACACTCACTCACCACACTGCAGGTCACAACACACTCACTCACCACCCTGCAGGTCACAACAACACACTCACTCACCACACTGCGGGTCACAACAACACACTCACTCACCACCCTGCAGGTCACAACAACACACTCACCACACCGCAGGTCACACCAACACACTCACTCACCACACTGCAGGTCACACCAACACACTCACTCACCACACTGCAGGTCACACCAACACACTCACTCACCCACTCACCACATTGCAGGTCACACCAACACACTCACTCACCACACTGCAGGTCACAACAACACACTCACTCACCACACTGCAGGTCACAACAACACACTCACCACACTGCAGGTCACACCAACACACTCACTCACCACACTGCAGGTGACACCAACACACTCACTCACCATACTGCAGGTCACACCAACACACTCACTCACCACACTGCAGGTCACAACAACACACTCACCCACCCACTCACGTACCCGCTCACTCACCCACCCACTCGCCAGTCTGCGGGTCACAATATTTAGTTATCTGCTTCCTCCCTCGCACCGCTCCACTTTGGAACCCCCCCTCCCCTCATCGTCTCTTCCCCCCAAGCTCTGACGACGAATAACCTTGCTCAGTTCAAGACGCGCGCGTAACTCTTCACATGTTGCAGCTTCGAGAGTGCCGTTTGTTGCTGTCCGCTTCACGTCTTCTGGGTTCGCAGAAACATTGAACTGATCGAATAATTTGGTGCTGCTGTTGCTGCTGCGTTTCCAGCGATGCACAAGCACAAATAAACAACAACAACAACAAGACAATGGACAGGTTCGTCAACAATAACGCTGTGTGTTTGTGGCCTTCAAAAAGGAATACATAAATAGGCGACGTTTCGGGCAATGACCCTATCTCAGATATCGCGTGAACGTCCACTCTATCTCGCCAAAGTCTCTGCATGTGTGCTACGAAGAAGGGCTATGACCCGAAACGTCGCCTCTTGCACTCATGTTGCCCTTTCAAATCCCACAGGGTGTTAACGCTGAATCGGTTCACTGAGATGCACCCAATGCCATCGCCCCCCCCCCCCCCCCATTCTCAGCCTGTTCTCCCGGCTCAAGAACAACTCGTTCCTTGTTTCTCAATGACGAATCGACGCGTCCACGTGCGCACTGGAAAGAAAATAAATGTCGGAAAGGGAAGAGTTTGGTTGGGCGGTGGGGGCTGGGGCGGGGGGTAGGAAGGGACATTCGTCTTCAAGTTCCCCTGCAGCAGTTACCCAGACGGAGAATCACGCACACACAGACAAAGGTCCCACCACCACCACGACCCCTGTGTAGCCTGTGTAGCCTTAACAGACTGTCGGGGCAAGTGCTGTTAGCGAGTAGCACCGATGAAGGCCGGCACGCGGCACACGAGGGGCTGGATGTGTCCAGCACAACGCCCGCCCGACCGCCTTTGTCTCCCCAGTGACGATGTTTTACACACCGCACCAGGTACCCGTTTCAGGCTGAAACATAGAAAGAGCCCCCCGGATAGCCTTGACCAGACTGATGAGGCAAGTGCTCTTCGCGAGCACCTACGAAGGCGGTGACGGCACTAACGGCTGAATGTGTCTCCCGAATGGCGATGTTTTACACATCGCACCCGGTACTCATTTGAGGTCGAATCGACCTATGGGAGGCCCCAGGACCGGTTCAGATGACCGTCACCGGTGGTGGTGGCCGTGGCGGGGGTGGGGGTGGAGGGGGAAATCGAACTCGCGATGTGGACGGGTTCGTAGCGGAAGACGCCGCTAACCGCTGCGCCACCGCTCCACAGACTCGCTCAGGACACTCCACACCCCCACATACAAAGTGTTTAAAATAACCGAGGGGGCAACAACCGGCACGTAAATGTCCTTACCACCCCACCCTCCACCCCCCACTCACCTCCTTCCCCCTGCGGTTGTCTGAAATGAAGGCGGCGATGTTGGGAGCGAGACGTGGGCTGGGAGGGAGGGAGGGAGGCAGGAGGAGGAGGATGGAACGCGTGGGGATGAGAGCAGCCTGCAGGAACCTGACAGCAGTGCTAAGTGCGTCAATTACCAATCACAACAAACGCGGTTATCTGAGCAAATAAACTGCACGGGCGCGTGCCTGGCGGGTTTTTTTTTTGCGAGTGTGTGTCGTTGTATAAAAGTAACAATTTTTTTTTTACCGGCGGCGAGTGATTGTGGAGGGATTTGTGTTGTTGTTATGCTCGCAGCGATGGTTTACGATGGGGCCACTTCCTTCCATGGGCCTCGAGTCGACGTCGAGACCACACAGGGCGCGGGGTGACTGCCGCGGCCGACGACGACGACGACAGGGTCGGGTATGATGCTGAATGCCGCTGATGATAAACTAGACAGGAAACCACGTTTTTAAAAATTTTACTGCATCTAGGTAGGGGCCCACTGAGCGATGCGGCTCTTTTTTCAGAAGCGACTTGGCCACGAATGAGAGCTCGACCAAGTGGCTCGCCGCCGTGGGGAGAATGTGAAGCTGCCAAATCGTCTAAACGCGTGACGTTGTGGTACATGTGGAGGGAATCAAGCGAAGGACCCGGAGAAAGAATCAATGCCACCACGGGGACACAGAGAGACACGCAAACTCCAAATGTACAGCAGCAGGCGTCAGGGTCGGGAACGAACCGACGACCTCGTGCATACCAGGCGAGGTCGTTGACATCTCCTAGCCACCGCGTGGCATCACCACCGCCGCCATCTCCGTCGTGATGATGTTTGTGGTGGTGGTCAAGACGTAGTGGGGAGCGGCAGCGTAGCGGTGAGCGCTAAGAATCCGGCTTCACCGAGTTCGAGTCCCGCTCACGGCCATCAACACCGGGGACAATGATCTGAATCGGCCGTGGGCCTCCCCTCAGCCTCAGATGAGTACCCGGTGCGCTGTGTAAACGTCGCCACTGGGGAGACAAAGGCGATCGGGCGTGATGGCTGGCCTCCCAGCCCCCCCGTGTGCCGTTCCGGCCTTCACAGGTGCTCCTCGCTAACAGCACTTGCCCCAACAGTCTGTTAAGGCTACACGGGGGATCTTTGTTTTTTTCGTATATGTGGGGATAGCAACATCCCTTACCGTTGTATATTGCCGCGGTGCAATGGGCAGTAACCGTATCACTCGTGCAGTGCACTGCAGTGACCATGCGTCTTGCCCCGCGGCTCGATTCAACAAAGGCGAGTGGAGGAGAGGAAGACGTGCAATGAAGACGTCATCCACGAGTGCCCCAGAGACCGAGACGCACTTCGTGTCCACGGATGGGGTCGGGTCATCCCCCCTCCCCTCTCCCCTCCCAGTCCTTCTTCCCCACTACCCCCCCCCCCCATTTCTACCGCCAATTCTCTCCGTAGCCCCCACGGGGAGGGGTGCGGGAGGAAGGAAGCTGCCGCCTGTGATGGTTACACAACTCGTTAGGCCCGGCACGCGACATTAGCGCCCAATGGGCCGTGGCGATCGGCGGAGGCAGTCAACGCGGAGCGGAGCGAGCGGCTGCAGTGTTCTCTGGGCTTAGACGCTCACCTCGGAGATGTCACCGTGGCCAAACGCGGTGATACCACCCACCACCACCACCCACCAACCACCAACTACCAATCAACCAATCACGACAACCTCCTTCACTGCGAACTCACTCGCCTCTCCGCCAAATTACGCAGCTGCTGATGCACAGCTGTCAAACTCCTACGGTAAAAAATATACAATTGAAATTAATGAAAGTAGAAATAAAAATCACGACGTTTCGGAGGCAACACAAGCTTCCGTCTTCAGGTGGAACCGTCACAGCACGATAGCTGTATCAAGCAATCGTGCTGTGACGGTTCCACCTGACGAAGGAAGCTTGTGTTGCCTTCGAAACGTCGTGATTTTTATTTTACTTTTATTAATTTTTATTTTTTACCCACGTGACTTTACCGGAAAAAACCTAAGAGTATGAATCCTTGCAGTCACGAAAGCTTCAAATCTAGAATTAATCCCCGACGGTTTAGTCCGTATTCTTGTACAAGGAACATTTATTTCAATGTCTATTTGTTCGTGTTTAATTACTACTTGTGATGGGACTTTGTAGGATGAACGTTGAGATGTATAAGAGGCACGGGGTGACCAATAAGGTGTGAATTGGTCTGTAATAAGTTAGGGAATGATCGGGGGTTGTTGACAGGTTTTCCTGCTGTGACTGCTGCACAGAAGATGCAGGAGGTCACGCGTGGGTTCGATCCCGACCCGGACGCCTGCTGCTGCATATTTGGAGTTTGCGTGTTTCTCTCTCTCTCATCATCACAGTGGCTAGGTGATGTTAACTACCTCGCCTGGTATACAGGAGGTCGTGGGTTCGATCCCGACCCTGACGCCTGCTGCTGTATATTTGGAGTTTGCGTGTCTCTCTCTCATCATCATCACGGGGGGTAGGAGATGTTAACTACTTCGCCTGGTATACAGGAGGTCGTGGTTTCGATCCCGACCCTGACGCCTCTACTGCTGTATATTTGGAGTTTGCGTGTCTCTCTCTCATCATCATCACGGGGGGTAGGAGATGTTAACTACTTCGCCTGGTATACAGGAGGTCGTGGTTTCGATCCCGACCCTGACGCCTCTACTGCTGTATATTTGGAGTTTGCGCGTCTCTCTCATCATCACGGGTGGTAGGAGATGTTAACTACTTCGCCTGGTATACAGGAGGTCGTGGTTTCGATGCAGACCCTGACGCCTGCTGCTGTATGTTTGGAGTTTGCGTGTCTCTCTCATCATCATCACGGTGGCTAGGATATGTTAACTACCTTGCCTGGTATACAGGAGGTCGTGGGTTCGATCCCTACCCTGATGCCTGCTGCTGTGTATTTGCCAGATCGCTCGCCTACTTCAGCAGGTTTTTTTTCATGCTGTGGTTGTCCCACCTGATGACGAGTGCTGCTTGTGTTGCGATCGAAACGTCGTGATCTATTACTTTTTTCTACCTACGTCACTTTACCGAAAGAACCAAAGAGTATGATAGATGATCTCCCAAGATGTGCCCTGTCGGACTCCCACCATCCGCGTCTGGGGCCCTTCCTTTCTTATTTATTCGCTCAATTGTCCAGGACCACTCCGATCTCTGTCCCGGCAATCGGCGCACAACCAGCTCAGCCTTTTTAAAAGAGAAAAAAAAATCAAATATTCAAACAGCTACAAACGCACCTGCCGTATTTTTCTTCCAGACTTCTGCACTGTGCTTCGCCATTCGCGTCTCGCCACGGCATCCGCCAGCATCCTTCTCAGACCCCTCTGTGCCTCCCAGAGTAACGGCTTCGATTGGAGCCGCGGTGGATTTCAAGAGGCTCCAGAAAGAAAGACGCGCACCCCGTTATGTCCTTGTGCCCGGTGCTAATAAATTAGACACATTTGGTCTTACGTATATATACAAAGATCCCCCATATAGCCTTACCAGACTGGACGGGCAAGTGCTGTTAGCGAGCACCTATGAAGGCCGGAACGGTACACGAGGGGGTGGGTGGCCAGCACCACGCCCGACCGCCTTTGTCTCCCTAGTGGCGATGTTTACACACCGCACCGGGTACTCATGTGAGGCTGAGTCGACCTAAAGGAGGCCCAGGGCCAGTTCAGATAATCGTCACCGGTGTTGGCCGTGAGCGGGAATCGAACCTGGGTCGGCAGGTTCATAGCGCAGCGCGCTAACCGCTACACTACCGCTCCCCACAACGTGTATATATGTACACACACACGCGTAGTCTTACTAGATTATTAGGCGCAGCCAGCAACTTGTTTTTATTACAAAGGTAGGAAACGTGCGTCTTGTAATCCGATAAATACGGTGGTGATACTGTTATAGTTTATTTGTGATTAATATGCGTGGAAACTTCACGTACAGCCCTCCGTCAACCCACGTGCTGGATGAAGGCCTCCCTACGACGCGGTGTCGATCATGGCGGCAATTTCGACGATACTTCACCAGGGTGGACACTGTCGACTGGTTGAAGGGGGTGGGGGGGGGTTCATAGCCCAGTGCGCTGACCGTTCCGCCACCGCTCCCCCAATTTCCACTCCGCCCAAAAGCATTTCCCCGTGTCCCTATCTAATTAAGGCAAAGACGATTTTAAGAATTTCTACGCAAAAGTTACAATAAGTCACACGCACAACGCCACTATAATGGAGGGGAGGGGGGGCGGGGGTTACAATCTTCCATCCCCTACCCTCCCCCCCCCCCCCCAAATAAATCATCATAATACTAATACCAACAATGTAATAATAATTACGTACGAACAATTTTGCCATCGTTTTTTTTTTGGGAGGGGGGGGGGTCGAGGAGGCGGGGGGGTTTGACGTCCGTAACCCTTGCATGCGCACTTAGACAAATAAATGGAGCCGGGGAGCTTAATGGACGATTCCCTCTGCCGGAGTCGCCTCGGCTCCCTACCACCGCCGCTCGCGACTGTTTACCTCCTGGCGCGGTGACGCAGAGAGAGCCCGGACGGCGGGGGACCACCCACGGCGCCCGCTCCCCACGTCCGTGTTTATGGGACACCGATAGCCCCCCCCACTCACTCACCCCCACCCCCCTCTCACTCACTCACTCACCCCCACCCCCCTCTCACTCACTCACTCACCCCCACCCCAGCCCCCCCCTCTCATTCACCCCCACCCCCCTCTCACTCACAAACCCCCACCCCAGCCCCCCCCCCCTCACTCACCCCCCTCTCACTCACTCACTCACCCCCACCCCAGCACCCCCTCTCACTCACTCACTCACTCCCCACTCTCACTCACAAACCCCCACCCCAGCCCCACCCCCTCACTCACCCCCCTCTCACTCACTCACTCACCCCCACCCCAGCCCCCCCTCACTCACCCCCCTCTCACTCACAAACCCCCACCCCAGCCCCTCCCCCCCTCTCACTCACTCATTCACTTCCCCCCTCACTCACCCTCACCCCACCCCCTCCACTCACTCACTCACTCACCCCCACCCCAGCCCCCTCCACTCACTCACTCACTCACCCCCACCCCTCTCTCACTCACTCACCCCCACCCCAGCCCCCCCCCCCCCCCCTCACTCACCCCCCTATCACTCACTCACCCCCACCCCAGCCCCCCCCTCTCACTCACTCACTCACTCACTCACTCACCCCCCTCTCACTCACTCACCCCCACCCCAGCACCCCCCTCTCACTCACTCACTCCCCCCCCCTCACTCACCCTCACCCCGCCCCCTCCACTCACTCACTCACTCACTCACCCCCCCCTCACTCACCCCCACCCCCCGCCCCCCCTCTCACTCACTCACTCACTCACCCCCCCCTTCACTCACCCCCGCTCCCCCCTCTCACTCACTCACTCACTCACTCACCCCCCGCTCACTCACCCCCACCCCCCTCTCACTCACTCACTCACTCACCCCCACCCCCGGCCCCTCACTCACCCCCACCCCAGCCCCCCTCTCACTCACTCACTCACCCCCTCACTCACCCCCACCCCGCCCCCACCCACTCACTCACTCACTCACTCACTCACCCCCCTCACTCACCCCCACCCCCGGACCCTCACTCACCCCCACCCCCGCCCCCCTCTCACTCACTCACCCCCTCACTCACCCCGCCCCCCCCCCCCACTCATTCACCACCCCCTCACTCACCCCCACCCCCCTCTCACTCACTCACCCCGACCCCGGGCCCCTCACTCACCCCCACCCCCACTTACCCCCCCCCCTCTCACTCACCCCCACCCCCGTCCTGCCGTTGGCCGCCACTTGACCGTCGGACACCGTGACCTTCAAAGCCGCGACGTGCCCTGCCTAAGGTCCCACTCACTTTCGTGTCGACGGTTTGAGTGATGGCTGTGAACCTCCGACGGCTCTCTAATCCACGCGTTCCTCTCTCTCTGCCCCTCTCAATGCAACTACAAGCATCTCTCTCCCCAAGCCTCTGCGCGCAGATTTCATACTTTTGCCGCCCCCCCTCCACCCCCCGTTCTTGGTTTTAAAACGCGACACGTGAAGAGATCAAAGGGACTCTGTTCAGTACATCAATTCATTAATTAATGTCTATTTGTGACACCAGAAGCCCCATTTAGCCAGTTACCCGGCGAGTTCACAAGGTAGATCCGTGGTGCTTCAGCGCAGAGCAAGAACAAGGATCACCTCTCCCCCCCCGCCCCCCCCCCGTCTCATCCCACAATGCGTTGTAAACACCGATGTTGTGTTTGACTCGCAGTTTTCGACGTTCGACGCACGGGCCTTTCAGAGAGCGAACACCACAAAGGAATGCGACGGGATTCAACGCGTTTCGTCGGCTGTTTCCAAGACTTCACGGGCTCAATATAAAAATGTTTTGTGTTCAACTGGGCCATGCAAACCACGCTGGAAGAGACGAGAGACGCGTCTGGGAGCAGGGGATTTATACGCGGCAGCGCTCTCCGTGTTACTGCGCGGATCGGGGAGCCGGAACCCCGATTCGGCAGCTCGTGTGTCCGAGACGGACGTAATCGTCGTGGCAAAGACGGGAAAAGCCATGCAGGAGCCCGGTAGAGAACGTGGCGTGTGCCGCTGTAAATGTCAACAGGATGATAAGCCACCTCTTAGAGTTATCATTCGTGGCCAGGTCGCTTCTGAAAAAGAGCTACATAGCTCAGGGGGTGCTTGCACGGTACAATAAATAAATAAGCTAATTGTGTTGTAGAGGAGCTCAGAGAGAAATGGTTGCGCTGGGCGGGACACGTGCAGGGTAGGGGGTGGGGGTGGGCGCTGATTTGCCGGCAATGGAGTAGTCTCATCGAGTCCGATGACCGAGGGGGAAGACCCAAGACAATAGATGACCGAGGGGGGGGGGACCCAAGACAATAGATGACCGAGGGGGAAGACCCAAGACAATAGATGACTGAGGAGGAAGACCCAAGACAATAGATGACTGAGGGGGGGGGGGAGACCCAAGACAATAGATGACTGAGGGGGGGGGAGACCCAAGACAATAGATGACCGAGGGGGGGGGGAGACCCAAGACAATAGATGACCGAGGAGGGGGGAGACCCAAGACAATAGATGACCGAGGGGGGGGGGACCCAAGACAATAGATGACCGAGGGGGGGGGAGACCCAAGACAATAGATGACCGAGGGGGAAGACCCAAGACAATAGATGACTGAGGGGGGGGGGGGAGACCCAACACAATAGATGACTGAGGGGGGGGGGGGGTGGTAGAGACCCAAGACAATAGATGACCGAGGGGGAAGACCCAAGACAATACATGACCGAGGGGGGGGGGAAGACCCAATACAATAGATGACCGGAGGGGGGGAGAGACCCAAGACAATAGATGATCGAGGGGGAAGACCCAAGACAATAGATGACCGAGGGGGGGGGGAAGACCCAAGACAATAGATGACCGAGGGGGGAGACCCAAGACAATAGATGACCGAGGGGGGAGACCCAAGACAGTAGATGACTGAGGGGGGAGACCCAAGACAATAGATGACCGAGGGGGGAGACCCAAGACAATAGATGACCGAGGGGGAAGACCCAAGACAATAGATGACCGAGGGGGGAGACCCAAGACAATAGATGACCGAGGGGGGAGACCCAAGACAATAGATGACCGAGGGGGGAGACCCAAGACAATAGATGACCGAGGGGGGAGACCCAAGACAATAGATGACCGAGGGGGGAAACCCAAGACAATAGATGACCGAGGGGGGAGACCCAAGACAATAGATGACCGAGATGGGAGACCCAAGACAATAGATGTCCGAGGGGGGAGACCCAAGACAATAGATGACCGAGGTGGGAGACCCAAGACAATAGATGACCGAGGTGGGAGACCCAAGACAATAGATGACCGAGGGGGGAGACCCAAGACAATAGATGACCGAGGGGGGAGACCCAAGACAATAGATGACCGAGGGGGGAGACCCAAGACAATAGATGACCGAGGGGGGAGACCCAAGACAATAGATGACCGAGGGGGAAGACCCCAGACAATAGATGACCGAGGGGAGAGTCCCAAGACAATAGATGACCGAGGGGGAAGACCCAAGACAATAGATGACCGAGAAGGAAGACCCAAGACAATAGATGACCGAGGGGGAGACCCAAGACAATAGATGACCGAGAGGGGAGACCCAAGACAATAGATGACCGAGGGGGGAGACCCAAGACAATAGATGACCGAGGGGGGAGACCCAAGACAATAGATGACCGAGAAGGAAGACCCAAGACAATAGATGACCGAGGGGGAGACCCAAGACAATAGATGACCGAGGGGGGAGACCCAAGACAATAGATGACCGAGAAGGAAGACCCAAGACAATAGATGACCGAGGGGAGAGTCCCAAGACAATAGATGACCGAGGGGGGAGACCCAAGACAATAGATGACCGAGAAGGAAGACCCAAGACAATAGATGACCGAGGGGGAGACCCAAGACAATAGATGACCGAGAGGGGAGACCCAAGACAATAGATGACCGAGGGGGGAGACCCAAGACAATAGATGACCGAGGGAGGAGACCCAAGACAATAGATGACCATGGGGGGAGACCCAAGACAATAGATGACCGAGGGGGGAGACCCAAGACAATATATGACCGAGGGGGGAGACCCAAGACAAAAGATGATCATGGGGGAGACCCAAGACAATAGATGACCGAGGGGGAAGACCCAAGACAATAGATGACCATGGGGGGAGTCCCAAGACAATAGATGACCATGGGGGGAGACCCAAGACAATAGATGACCGAGGGAGGAGACCCAAGACAATAGATGATCATGGGGGGAGACCCAAGACAATAGATGACCGAGGGGGAAGACCCAAGACAATAGATGACTGAGGGGGGAGACCCAAGACAATAGATGACGGAGGGGGGAGACCCAAGACAATAGATGATCATGGGGGGAGACCCAAGACAATAGATGACCGAGGGGGGAGACCCAAGACAATTGATGACCGAGGGGGGAGACCCAAGACAATAGATGATCATGGGGGGAGACCCAAGACAATAGATGACCGAGGGGGGAGACCCAAGACAATAGATGACCGAGGGGGGAGACCCAAGACAATAGATGATCATGGGGGGAGACCCAAGACAATAGATGACCGAGGGGGGAGACCCAAGACAATAAATGACCGAGGGGGGAGACCCAAGACAATAGATGATCATGGGGGGAGACCCAAGACAATAGATGACCGAGGGGGGAGACCCAAGACAATAGATGACCGAGGGGGGAGACCCAAGACAATAGATGACCGAGGGGGAAGACCCAAGACAATAGATGTTTGGAGACTCTCCACGAAGGATGTTGGAGGTCGCTGCCTGGCGGAGGGCATCAGGCGTTGGTTGGCATTGAGGCACGGCAGTGGCAATCGCGGGCTTTCGTCACGGCGACGACTTTGATCTCGATCCGTGATCTTGATTGACATTCGCGATTTGCGTGCCCACCACCACCACTACCGCCGCTGCCGAGACCTCGGAGAGGAAACCGTGAGCCGCGCTCGGACGGTGTCGCCACGCCCGTCCTCGCGTCGCAGCCACGGCGATGAGAATTCGTGGGAAATGAAATCGGGGCCATTAACCGCGCCGAGGAATTTAATTGAAAATTAATGAAACCGCCGTCATTAAAATGCGTGTTCGGTGGTGGGAGGTTGGGGGGGAGGGGGGGATGCGCCTTCGCTTTTGTTCGCGTTAATGAAGTGTCTGTGAAGTGAAGTTACTTCCTCGCGACTCGGGTTACCAGAGAGCACAGGCGGCCACGTGCGTGTGTGTGTGTGTGCATATGTGTGTCTCTCTGTGTGTGTGTGGGTATGTGTGTGCGTGTGTTCGTGTGTCTGTGTGTGAATATGTGTGCCTCTCTGTGTGTGTATGTGTGTTTGTGTGTGCGTGCATCTGTGTGTGTGTCTGTGTGTGCATATGTGTGTCTCCGTGTGTGTCTGTGTGTGTGTGCGTGCATCTATGTGTCTGTATATCTGTGTGTGCGTGCAGCTGTGTGTCTGTGTTTGCGTGCGTCTGTGTGTGCGTGTGTCTGTGAGTCTGTGTGTACGTGTGGGTCTGTGATTGAGTATGTGTCCGTGCGTGCGTGGGTCCGTGTATGTGTGTGGGGAGTGGTTGCGCAGCGATTTGCGCGCTGCGCTACGAACCCGGCCAACACCAGTGACAATGATATGAACCGGTCCTGGGTTCTGCAAGGTCGATGGGCACCTGGTGTAGTGTGTAAACATCAGCACTGGGGAGACAAAGGTGGTCGAGGTGGCGTTGACCATCCCACCCCTTCGTGCGCTGTTCTGGCCTCAATAGTTGCCTGCTAACAGCACTTTCCCCAACAGTCGATTACGGCTATAGGGGCGATCTTTCCCTTCGTATGCTTGAGCAATGTTTTGCCTCCCTCTGTCTGCCTATTGTGCACGTGTCTGCCAGAGTGATTGTGTCCACGTGCGTGTGTGTGTGTGAGAGAGTTTCCATGCACGCACTTGCCCTCTGATAGCACCCACGTACAACCTGCGATCGACATACGGGGGCAGCTTTATCTTTGTTTTTGTGCGCACGTGCCTGTTTACACGTCCGCGCGTGTGCATACGTGCGTTCGTACGCGTGCATGTATACACGTGCGTTCGTGCACGTGGGTGTGTACACGTGCGTGCGTGCACGCGCTTAGGAAGCCCGGCACCGTCGTGCATTAAGGAGGCGCAATAACTTTGCTCGACGTGGCGTTTATTTTCTGAGCAATTGCGGAGAGCGAGTCAAGAGAAAAAAATAAAACCCCCCGCGATAATCACGATAATAACAATAACAACGTTAGCGCGAGTGACGCCTTCACGGCCGATCTTTCCTAACGAGTTCATTCGATTCCCACCGCGATCACTTAAAACGATTCATTCATTCGTTCATTCGTTCGTTCGTCCGTGGTGCCTCTCTGTCCAACGGCCGTGTGTTGGGATGCGCGGGGAGCGGTGGCGGAATGGTTAGCGCGCTGCGATGCGTTGCGAACCCGGCGAACCCGAGTTCCTTAGCTACGATCGACATCGGCTAACACGAGTGGAGAGTGATTCCCGCACCGGTGCCTAGGCCCTCCGCTCGGTAGATTCGGTGTTAAATTAGTACCCGCTTTATGTAAAGCGTGAGCGATGGGAAGACAAAGGCGGCCGGGCGTGGTCCGAGACACACCATCGTATTCCGCCATTAATCGGTTCTCGCTAACAGTACTTGCCCAAACACTCTGTGTAGGTTAATCTGGAACCTTTGATTTCGTGCCATCATTATCATCATCGTGACATCATTGTCCATCCCACTACCACAACCACCACCACCACCACCACGACAACTACAATATTATCTTGAGCAACAGCACTACCACCAACACAACCGTGGAACATCATTGCCATCTCTACAACAACCACAATCAACATCATGAGCACCACCAATACTAAAATTATCATCATCATAACCACCACCACCAGCAGCATTACCACATCGTCACCACCACAATTAAAACATAATCACACCCCACGCATCACCACCACCATCAACATGAATTCACAACGCAGAAGCCTGCTCGTGTGCCAGTTGCAAGGGATACAAAGGTGGTCGCGCCCCGCGGCAGGCTCGTCCCGTGGTGTCCTGTGCGTGTGCACGTTTATTTATCCTGGGGGCTGAGTAGCCGAGGCCTTATAAACATCTTCATCCTAATGGTTTCTTTCTTTACAAATCAGCAAATCGGATACTGATTTTTTTTTCCATGGCAAAAGCAGCATTACTCAGGTCGTACACACACGCACACACACACGCATACACACGCACACACACGCATACACACAATACACACTCATACACACTCATACAATGCATACACACTCACACACGCATACACACGCATACACACAATACACACTAATACACACGCATACACACAATACACACTCGTACACACTCATACACACATACATACACACCCATACACACGCATACATACACATACACACTCCTGTACAACATCACTCCATCTCTTCTGTAGCCCGTGCCGCGCCCGTTTAGCCCCCTCTATCCGGTCGAACAAAAGCTGTTTAGGCATGCGGTGGCTGGGCATGCGGGCTACATGACCCAGCCAACGCAGCCTTGCCTGCTGGAGTAGCTCACCAATGGGACCAGATCTTTCGAGGATTTGTGAGCTCCTCACACAATCCAGCCTGGTTAAACCCAGGATGGATCGTAGGAAGGCTAGCCTAAATGTATCTAACCGGCGAAAATCTCTCATTAGGGGGGGTCCACGTTTCGCAAGCGTAGAGAAGGGAGGGAATGACTGTGGCCGAGAAGATCTGAAAAGCTTCGTGTGGAGCGACAGACCAGGTAGCTTCCAAACAGCGTTACGCAACCGATTATAAGATAATGCCGCTTGACTGATTAGGAGTGAGACTTCTGCTGTCAATCCGGAGCCGGCCATGAGCACGCTGCCCAGGTATGGGCAACTCTCCACTCTCTCCACAACTGCCCTTTCACTAATTGGGAGTTGTGGGGGTGGAGTGCCCGATGGTAGAAAATACCCAGGCAGGTGCATAGTTTTGGTGGGGCTGATGGTAAGACCCCACTTCTTAGTGGCACGCTCCAGGTTCAGCAACAGCGCCTCCAACTCCTCCTCTGAATGAGCAGCAATTACCAGATCATCGGCATACGTAACATGTTTGAGCAATAGGGAGCCATCCCTTGACCGCACCCGGGCATTGATCAGCCTCCTATTGTATCTGTACAAAATGGAAATTCCTTCGGTACAGCTATTGAAGGCTTCACAAACTACGTGGTCGAAATAGATGTTAAATAATGTGGGAGCCAGAGGACATCCCTGTCGCACCCCAAAGTGAACAGGGAATGGCTCCGACTCCCAGCCACGTAGTTTTACCCGGGCCCACTCACCATCATGAAGGTCCTTCATGATCGTGAGTCAGGGACTCCGAAAGCACAAAGAACAACCCAGAGCCCAGGCCTACTGATGGTATCATAGGCCTTGACCAGGTCAATGAAGCAGAGATGTAGGTCTTGTTGGAATTCCCTACACCTCTGCTGTAGCAGACAGACAGAAAATATGGCATCTGTGCAGGACCGCCCTTTCCTGAAACCACATTGGGGCTCCGCAAGCCTAGCAAGGCGATGTTGAATAATCCTTGCCAGGACCTTTCCCGGCACACTGAGGAGTGAGATGCCCCTGTAGTTGTTACAGTCTGTGCGGTCCCCTTTCTTAAAGAGGGGGACCACCAGGGCATCCTTCCAATCCTGTGGAACCCGTAAAGTGGTCCAGACTGTTATGATGTCATAACAACAGTCTGGATTGAAATACTGGTCCCTGGTGTTGGCCGTGAGCGGGAATCGAACTCGAGTCGCACATCCAATTAGCACGGTTGGCTACGGACGGTGTGAAAGAAGTTCAACATACTTACATACAAAATACACACACACACAGACGCATATACCCCCATACACACACATATATATGTAAACACCCATGCGTATATACAGGCACATTTATGAAAACACATATACACACAAACAGATCGACAATTACAAACAAGCGCTGAGATTTGCGAGCATCGCATGGGAAACATCCGAAGCCGGGAAATATTTGCAGGCACGAGACCCATTTTCCAAATAGCAATTGCGAACAATTTGGTAAAAACAAAATCTTGAACACAAAATCTGTATTACGTTTAATCGCTACTTTTTTTTTTTACAACATCAACAACAAATAACAAAATAACGTTACGAGCGTGACTATGTGGCGAGAGTCTAAACACGCAGCTCGCAATTTCACAAGGCAAACGGTTCAAATGCATTCGCTGAATAAGCCAAAGCCATGCCCCGCGTCGGCAGATTATTATTTTGTAACGGCAGCGATGCTTTCTGGCGTCGAAGGTCAACGCTACAAATGGCTGAGAGTGTGGATTCGTTGGAGTGGAACGCTTCCGAGAGGAGGCTTACCGTGGAGGAGATGGTTGCGATGATATCAGCTCGCGTTCGCTGCTGGGCGGATTTCTTAATTACAACGTGAGCGATGGCGGCAGCTTGCGGATGCTTTCATCCAGCAGTGGATTGCCCATGGCTGATGATGGTGATGGCTTGCGGAGGCCTTCATCCAGCAGTGGATCGATAATCGTCAATGACAACAAGTACCGCCACCAAGATGACACCGTGCTTGCGTCAGCAGGCACTGTTACAAAGACAAAGCTCCCCCGTATAGCCCACGCAGGCTGTTGGGGGCAAGTGCTGTGAGCGAGTAGCACCTATGAAGGTCGGAACGGCATACCCGGGGGACCGTACACTCACATACAAAAGACAAAGTTCCCCCGTACAGCCTGAACTTACCTTTGGGGGAAAGTGCTGTTAGCGAGCACCTATGACGGCCGGCGCGGCACACGAGGGAGTGGGTGGCCATCGCCACACCCGGCCGCCTTTGTCTCCCCAACTCCGAAGCGTACACATCGCACCAGGTACCTGTACGAGGTGCTCCTCGTGGAGGCCCAGGTAGTCGTCACCACCGTCACTAGCCGTGAGCGGGATTCGAACGCGGAACGCCGGGTTCGTGGCTGTGATGCTTCCATCCTACCTGCCGATGTCAGCAGTTATTTCCGACTCTCTGAGTTACATTACCTTGTTAAATGTCTTCACATTAACAGGATAAATGTCTCACTAACATAGCTGCTGTACGCTAACAGATTGACACGCTAATCTCTAGCAATACAATGGCCGAGGTATAGCTAGCTCTCCGATCTTACATTGACATGCAAATTCCATTTCTAGCCCCGCCCACTTACCCTTGGGTTGCACTCATCTCAAACCTTTTGTATAACCTCTTACTGCAGCAGCTCTCCAGCTCTATTTCTCCTGCCTCAGCAGTCCGCCTGCTGTAGTTTTTCACCAAAAGACGATTGCTTGTGTTGCGATCGAAACGTCGTGATTTTTTCTTATTAGGGGTCGTCCATAAATGACGTCACGCACCTAGGGGGGGGGGGTTCAGATTTTGTGATGATGTGTGACGATGGGGGGGGGGGGGGGTTGAGAAATGTGACGTCACATCAAAATGTGCAACTTTAAATAAATCTAGAATTGGTATAACAACATCAGAGTGCAGCGCCACATTAACTACGCACTACAATGACAATAGTTTAAAGCGATTTGTAGCATGTTTTATTTTCAAAATGGAAATATGGTTTTGGGGGGGGGGGCAGAGCTTTGGGACGTCACATTTGAGGGGGGTCTGACTTTTTGTGACGCCGTGTGACGAGAGAGGGGGGGGGGGTGTCAAAAATCGGACGGCCCTTATTCTATCTACGTGACTTTACCAAACAGACCCAAGAGGATGAGCTTTGACGTAACGAGCTCGGAGACACCTCCGCCGTGAAGGGCGCTGCATCAAACACATTTATCATCGCTATCACCTGATAATTGTTTTTTATCCTTCTCTCTGGCAACAAAACTGACACCTTTTTTTTACAAGGAGTCATGTTTGCATAAGCCATAATACCTGCAGTCATAATGCAAACAAAAAACATAACTCTGATAATGTGCACTGTCCTTGAAGTTGATTGGTCGCTATCACCGTTTGACGACTCCCACAAAGTGGTACCAATTTTATCCGCCCTGATGGGTTGAGTCACCTCCCCCCAACCCCCGCCCCCCCAAAACCAGCGCTCGCGACCTTCCGAATGTGAGCCGCTCGCTCCGCCTCCGAACCACGTGGCCGGCTCAATCACAAAAGCATCGCAATAACGTCCGACTTAAAAATAAACTAGAAACTAGGTCTGCGGTTATAAACGATAACACTAAAACCAATCCCCGCATTGATTTCTCTGTTCCGCCGCTATTGGGTTTGGGCAGAGGTGATACAGGGTGTGAGTGAAATTAGAGATGTGTGTGTGTGTCTCTGAGTGTGAACGTGCGTATGTGTCTGTCTGTGTGTGTATACCTCACTGGGGAGCGGTGGTGGAGCGGTTAGCGCTACGCTGCACGACGAACCCGGCGACCCGAGTTCGATTCCCGCTCACGGCCAACACCAGGTGACGATTATCTAAACCGGTCCCGGGCCTCCCCTAGGTCGACTCAGTCTCAAATGAGTACCTGGTGCTGTGTGTAAACATCACCACTGGGGAGACAAAGGCGGTCTGGCGTGGTGCTGGCCACCCACCCCTTCGTGTACCGTTCCGGCGTTCATAGGTGCTCGCTAACAGCACTTGCCCCAACAGTCTGTTAAGGCTATATGGGGGATCTTTGTCTCAAAGTGCACCCAGCATGGCACAAGTGCCATGGTGACGTCACCGCCGCTTCGTGGTGAACGGCGGTGGTGCTTTAGCACGTTGTACTTCACTACGAACCCGGCGACCCGAGTTCGATTCCCGCTCATGACCAACTCCAGTGGAAATTATCTGAACCGGTCCTGAGCCTCCCCTAGATCTACTTAGCGTAAATATGAATACCTGGTCCGATGTTTATAAAGCATTCGCACTGGGGAGACAAAGGCGGCCGCGCGTGGTTTCTGGCCACACCACCTGCCTCATGCGCCGCGCAGCGATTCTCGCGGGCAGCACTTGCCCCAACAGCCTGTGTGCGCTACACGGGATGCCTTTGTCTTTGCGTGTTGCGCGTGGGTTATTGTTGATGTCAACTCCGACCTCGTGGTGCCACGGTCAGAGCCTCGTGTCACGTGGGCACGCGATCGATTGCCACGAGACGGAGCCGCGGAGCAGCGAACGGGACAAGAGGAGATGGAGGAGAGAGGGCAATGAAGAGGGAGGGGGAGGGGAGAGCCACACAGTTGTGGAGAAGTATGGTCAAATAACCACCACGAGCATCCTGGGGAGGCCCTCAACCAGCAGTGCAGAAAACTTGGAAAGAAAACGTCTCGGTCTCGCACCCTGGTTTCGATAGAATACGTCACTCAATCGGCACATGTTGGATGTGGAGGAGGTGTAAGATGTTTTGTATGTATGTTGAACTTCTTTCGCACCGTACGTAGCCGACCGTGTTAATGGGAGGTGCGGAGTGTGTTGGAGCGCGGTGTTGCCTGTGTGTTAGGAGAGTGTGATATGTATGTATGTTGAACTTTAAACTAAACTATTAAACGAAACCATTTTTATTTTACCAGGTAAGGCCCACTGAGTTACATAGCTTTTTTTCCACAGGTAGTCCTGGCCGAAGATGATAGCTCAACGAAGTGGCTTGTCACGTGGAAATTTATAGCAGGAGCCAAATACTTTGAAAGCGTGATGTTGATTCTAAATGTGGGGGGGTCGGGAGGGGGGACCGGAGAAAAATCCACGCGACCACCGAGAGAAAGACACGCAAACTACAAGTATACGGCATGCATCATTTTCAGGATCGAACCCACGACCTCCTGTATACCAGGCGAGGTAGTTAACATCTCCTAGCTACCGTGATGATGAGAGAGACACGTAAACTCCAAATATACACCTGCTGTCAGGGTCGCGATCGAACCCACGATCCCCTGTATTCCAGGCGAGGTAGTTAACATCTCCTAGCCACCGTGATGATGATGAGAGAGAAACATGCAAACTCCAAATATACACCTGGCGTCAGGCTCGGGATCGAACCCACGACCGTCTGTATTCCAGGCGAGGTAGTTAACATCTCCTAGCCACCGTGATGATGATGAGAGAGAAACATGCAAACTCCAAATATACAGCAGGCGTGAGGGTCCCGATCGAACCCACGACCTCCTGTATACCAGGCGAGGTAGTTAACATCTCCTAGCCACCGTTTGCGGGAGGCGACAGAGCCGGGAGGCCACTCTGTCCTGCGGTGTCGGCGGTCGCTGTAGCGGCCGCGGTAAAAGATGGCCCCGCAGAGCGGCCGTGATGAGCGATCGATGCCAAGTGGATCACGGGGCTCTGTTAGCGAGCGGCGGACAAATTAGGAGGCCAGGATGCCTGTCCAAACAGCTTTGCCCCCACCGATCGTCATTTTTCAAACTTAGCTGGGAACTCATTCCACGAGATGAATTTAGCGGGGAAGACCAAGGGCAAGAGGTGTGTGTGGCGGATTTGGGAGACACGTTTTAAGTTTTTTTTCTTCCACTGGCACATTCGAGCCGAGTTGACACAAAGCGCCAGGGGCCATCACGGTCCGGGTGGTTTTGCCACTGGTTGATTTTTTGTGCCGGGGCTGTGTCTGCAACCGAACCCGTGACGCGCCGGCCTCACAAGACATGTGATGCACAAAACAGCGGTTGGGTGGTGGAGGGCTAAGCCTACGCATGCATCGGCTCACTCGTGCTATGCAGTTGCATGAACGCTTGTCAAGACAACACGTCGGAGTGATGTCCTGCTCAAATGAGCATTGGTGCATTGGTGCTCATCTCCTAAGCTAGTGGTGGAAATTCCACGTTCACACGACAAGGGTGAGACTATCCATAGGACAACCCATGCTGAATGCCCGACAAAGTACTCTTCATTGTATCGACCCTGGAGGTAGGGATGATGGGCTGAGTCAACCCCCGCAAACGGTGATTTTAACTCGCAACCTTCCGATCGCGAGCCACCCTTTCTAGCGTCGGGTCACCTGGCCTGGAGTCTTTCCTATAAAAGTAAATTTTTGCCTGTGTGTCTGTCTGTGTGTGGACGCACCTGGTGGCGCTTTTAACTCACAAACTGTGGGGTTTTTGTATAAAAAAAGTACCCAGATATCACTCAATAAGCCCCGGGGTGAGCCAGCGCTATTCGTATTTCACAACCGTCAACTTGAAAGTAGTTAAATTCGCAATTTATTACTCGGAATTATTATATTACTACGCTGAGCGCGAGCCAAAGCACGCATCTGCGCATGCGCGAAACGCTGACCCATGGTTCCCATAGCAACGCACACATGTGATTGGTGGGGGAGGGGGGGATTCTCATTTGCGTTGAAAATGCAAAAAAAGAAACACAATGCTGAGGTAAATTCTTTAAAGTGTGATGTCCTCCCCCACCCCAATGTGTGCACTTACTACTATAGGGTCGGTAGAAACTGCTATAGTCTGTAGATACTACTACGATAGTGCGGGCGGGGGTGGTGGGGGTAGGGGCCCAGCCCCATTCGGCCAAGGCGCCACCTCGGCCGACTGGGCAAGCTAGGCGAGGCCGGGGGCTCTGCACGTGACTAGGCCTCGCCACGGCAGTGTTAAGTTAGTAGTTAACTGCTATAGAGTCGATAGATACTATTATAGAGTCGGTATATACGACTGTAGAGTAGGTAGATACTACTGTAGAGTAGGTAGATATTACTGTAGAGTCGGGACATACTACTGCACAGTCGGTAGATGCTACTGTAGAGTCAATAGATACTGCTATAGAATAAACAGATACTGATATAGAGTCAGAAGATACTACTATAGAGTCATAAGATACTACTATAGAGTCAGTAGTTATGACTATAGTCAGTAGATACTACTATGGAGTCGGTAGATACTACTATAGTCTGTAGATACCATGATAGTATAAACTGCTGCAGAGTCAGTAGATATGACTAGAGTCAGTAGATAATACTAGAGTTAGTTACTACTATAATCAGTGGATACTACTATATAGTCAGTAGATACTACTACAGTCAGCATATACTGCTTTAGAGTCGGTATATACTAATATAGAGTTGGTTGATACTGCTTTAGAGTCGGCAGATACTACTATTGAGTCAGTAGATACTACTACTGCAGTCAGTAGATACCACTACAGGTCAATAAATACTGCTACCATCAGTAGACACTATTATATAGCCAGTAGATACGACTATAGAGTCAATAGTTACTAATGTCGCATTAGCAGACAGTGTATACTACTATAAAGTCAGTAGTTATTACTATAGAGTCGGTAGATACTAGTATAGAGTCAGCAGATACTACTATAGATGTAGTAGTTACTACTTTAGTCAGTGGATACTACTATAGAGTCAATAGATACGACTACAGATTCCATAGATACTACTATAGTCATGATATACTACTGTTGAGTCAGTATTTCTACAATAGACTTGGTTGATACTACTGTAGTGACGCACTTCATAGACACTAAAATTAGAGACACTCTTCTTGGTTTTTTCGGTAAAGTCACGTAGAAGGGAAGTAATAAAATAATAAAAATAAAACATAATAAAATAATTCTCACGAAGTTTCGGCCACAACGCAAGCAGCCGTCCTCAGGTGAAGACCAGGTGTGTCGGGGAGACAGTGGTCTTCACCTTGTGACCGAAACGTCGTGAGAATTATTTTATTATGTTTTATTTTTATTATTTTATTACTTCGCTTCTACGTGACTTTACCGAAACAACCAAGAAGATGAATCCCTGCAGTCACGAAAGTTTTAAATTGAAAGAGACACTCTGTTTATTAAAGCCTTCACAGGCACAGGGGACACTATACTTAGGTCAGGTCAGCAACAGGCTGCCTGACCCACAACGCTGTAGACGATGACGAAGACGAAGACTTGTGTCACTCAATGGGTTCCCCTCCAACAACAGCCCTGAGTCCTCTCCGGGGTCCCTCCTTTATCTCCCAGCGCAACCTCGCTCCCCCTTGGCTATGGCCCCCGCCCTTCTAGAACCTTCTAGAAGGTTTCTGGGTTTCTCCCGTACCCCCTCCGTCACATTCTCCCCACAGCCCTTCCCCCGCCTACTCCCTCACCTGCTGGCCAACAGGGTTTCTGTGGCAGCCGAGCCCCTTTTTGCCGGCAGCCAGCGCTACACGCCGTAGTGACCCATTCCATATCACTACATTACCCCCCCCCCTGTGAAGAAAAAAACAGCCGTCCTGGCTGACCTCCATACCCTGCGTAGCGGGATGATATAACAACCAACAACAACAACAACAACCCACCTTCAACAACAACAAAAAACACTTTCGTGAATGCACCCCAATAACCCAACCCCCAGACTATATACAACACCCAACGACCGCTACGTTACCACTTCCCATTCTCTCCCACACACAACTACACACATGCATTCACTCAACAACAACAATCGCCGTTCACCACTAAGTGGCGGTGACGCCACCACGGCGCTTGTGCCATGCTCGGTGCACTTTGCGTCCACGTGAAGTGTCGAAGGCCCGCTGGCAGGTCATTGAACAGACCCAGGTGCCATGGCTTGACTGACTGAGATGACTGGCAGATGCACCAACTGTGCTTCCCGCTGTGCCAACTCGCTGAGTGTTATCTGCCCGGCACTCCGCTCGTTGTTGTGAGCGTCGCTTCTCTGCCCTCCGTTGTTGCTGGAGGGCGACTGCCTTCAACTCCCAAGCAGCGTCCTTCGTGAACCTTCTCCGCAGAGGCCGACTTTGACACCGCTGGTAAAGATTTCACACAATCTATAGCTTTGGCAGTGGTCTGCTGATGAGCTGTTTTGAGGGCGAAACGACTCCTTTCATCATGTGTGCTGGCAAAACAAACGCTGTTTGCTGTTGTTTACAAGACCGGCGATGCACCATTGACATAATTCACAGAACATTCAGCAAAGAGCAGGATAAGTTCTGAGTGCAGGGGTGGAGGAGGGATTCAATTAAATAATAATAATAATGATGATACATTAAGTAGCAAAGGCGCAGTCGTGCAATTGCGTGCTCACGCCACCGCTTGCAGAAATGCCTCGAGCGGGAGCTCCAGAGTGGTTTTTGATCTTCTCTTCCACGATGATCATGCGTGTGTTGAAGAGGGTGGGAATACCCACACTTCACCCCAGCACACGCAACCTGCCGGTGGAAGGGGGTAGCTTCCGATGGAACTTGCGCCGTCGTGTTCAACTGCCGCGCCAGGAGATCGAACCGACCGACGAACTCTGGGATTACAAGAGCAGTTTGCTAGCCATCACACGGTGATAATGACAATAACAACAACAATGATTCCCTTTGTTTAATGGATAAAGCCTCACTGGGCCTCAAGACTCGTGATGGCACCATGGGGGGCGATGTTGCCGAATAGAGGCTTGTGCAGGTCATTTTTCAGCAGTGGGGGGGGGGGGGGGGTGTCTTGTTGTTTTTTGTTTGCCCAGTACTAGTGACATTGATTGTTTTCATATTCTATTTTTTATATATTTGTTAACGATCAGACGAGAAAGATGCTCGGTCTTTCGGCACTTTGCTTCGTTCATCATGTGGTTTTTTGTATTTTTTTTGTTTGCTTTTGTGCCCCCTTTTTTTAATCAAAGATATAACGCGGGTTTCCCGCGTAACATTAGTCCCATTGTGTGTTACTGTGTTCATAGACACCAACAAGAAAAAAAGAATCACCCTCAAAAACCCATCACCAGATCCCCTGCTTTCGTCACATTACACAAAGCACCCTCGGTGGCCGAACGCGTCGAGAAAGATGCGACACCCGCCGTCAACTGAGCGTACCGAAATTCCAGCCAAATTTTGGCATGTAGATTCAGGGAGGAAACCAGAGAAGCCAGAGGAAACCCCGAGAGAACAGCGGTGGAGAAGGTCCACACTCCACGTGGAAAGGCGCCCGCGTTGGGGATTGAACCCAGGCTCTTCTGGCTGTGAGGTCCACGTGCTCATGATTACCACTGCGCCACAATGGCGGCCAACCCTCGTGAGGGTTCGTGTGGAGGAAACTGAGTTCTGTGAGGGTAACACACAAACACACACACACTCTGAACTCCGCACAGACGGATGTGAGAGCAGCGAATCCTTCTTACCGACCACCACTGTTCACGACTAATCGGTTAACGACGGGCCTCCATAGAGCCCAATGTGTAGTGTATAGTGTAGTGTACAGTAGTGTCTAGTGTAGTATATTGTGTAGTGTATAGTAGTGTAGTGTACAGTAGTGTAGTGTATAGTAGTGTATAGTGTAGTGTATAGTAGTGTATAGTGTAGTGTATAGTGTAGTGTATAGTGTAGTGTATAGTAGTATATAGTGTAGTGTATAGTGCAGTGTATAGTGTAGTGTATAGTAGTGTAGTGTATAGTAGTGTAGTGTATAGTAGTGTATAGTGTAGTGTATATTAGTGTAGTGTATAGTAGTGTATAGTGTAGTGTATAGTAGTGTATAGTAGTGTATAGTAGTGTAGTGTATAGTAGTGTATAGTGTAGTGTATAGTAGTGTATAGTGTAGTGTATAGTAGTGTATAGTGTAGTGTATAGTAGTGTAGTGCATAGTAGTGTAGTGTATAGTAGTGTATAGTGTAGTGTATAGTAGTGTTCTAATAGTGTTGTGTATAGTGTAGTGTATAGTAGTGTAGTGTAGAGTAGTATATAGTGTAGTGTATAGTAGTGTATAGTGTAGTGTATAGTAGTGTATAGTGTAGTGTATAGTAGTGTATAGTGCAGTGTATAGTAGTGTATAGTGTAGTGTATAGTAGTGTAGTGCATAGTAGTGTAGTGTATAGTAGTGTATAGTGTAGTGTATAGTAGTGTATAGTGTAGTGTATAGTAGTGTATAGTGTAGTGTATAGTAGTGTATAGTGCAGTGTATAGTAGTGTATAGTGTAGTGTATAGTAGTGTAGTGCATAGTAGTGTAGTGTATAGTAGTGTATAGTGTAGTGTATAGTAGTGTTCTAATAGTGTTGTGTATAGTGTAGTGTATAGTAGTGTAGAGTAGTATATAGTGTAGTGTATAGTAGTGCAGTGCATAGTAGTGTAGTGTATAGAAGTGTAGTGTATAGTGTAGTGTATAGTAGTGTAGTGCACAGTAGTGTAGTGTATAGTAGTGTATAGTGTAGTGTATGGTAGTGTAGTGTATAGTCGTGCATAGTGTAGTGTATAATAGTGTAGTGTATAGTTGTGTAGTGTATAGTAGTATATAGTGAAGTTATAGTAGTGTAGTGTATAGTGCAGTGTATAGTGTAGTGTATAGTAGTGTAGTGTATAGTAGTGTAGTGCATAGTAGTGTAGTGTATAGTAGTGTATAGTGTAGTGTATAGTAGTGTTCTAATAGTGTTGTGTATAGTGTAGTGTATAGTAGTGTAGTGTAGAGTAGTATATAGTGTAGTGTATAGTAGTGTATAGTGTAGTGTATAGTAGTGTATAGTGTAGTGTATAGTAGTGTATAGTGCAGTGTATAGTAGTGTATAGTGTAGTGTATAGTAGTGTAGTGCATAGTAGTGTAGTGTATAGTAGTGTATAGTGTAGTGTATAGTAGTGTTCTAATAGTGTTGTGTATAGTGTAGTGTATAGTAGTGTAGAGTAGTATATAGTGTAGTGTATAGTAGTGCAGTGCATAGTAGTGTAGTGTATAGAAGTGTAGTGTATAGTGTAGTGTATAGTAGTGTAGTGCACAGTAGTGTAGTGTATAGTAGTGTATAGTGTAGTGTATGGTAGTGTAGTGTATATTAGTGTAGTGTATAGTCGTGCATAGTGTAGTGTATAATAGTGTAGTGTATAGTTGTGTAGTGTATAGTAGTATATAGTGAAGTTATAGTAGTGTAGTGTATAGTGCAGTGTATAGTGTAGTGTATAGTAGTTGTACAGTGTAGTGTATAATAGTGTAGTGTATAGTAGTGTCTAGTAGTGGTGTGTCTAGTGTAGTGTATAGTAGTGTAGTGCATAGTAGTGTACAGTAGTGTATAGTGTAGTGTATAGTAGTGTATGGTAGTTGTATAGTGTAGTGTATAGTAGTTGTACAGTGTAGTGTATAGTAGTGTAGTGTATAGCAGTGTCTCGTAGTGTAGTGTATAGTGTAGTATATAGTAGTGTATAGTGTAGTGTATAGTAGTGTAGTATATTGTAGTGTACAGTAGTGTATAGTGTAGTGTATAGTAGTGTATGGTAGTTGTATAGTGTAGTGTATAGTAGTTGTACAGTGTAGTGTATAGTAGTGTAGTGTATAGCAGTGTCTCGTAGTGTAGTGTATAGTGTAGTATATAGTAGTGTATAGTGTAGTGTATAGTAGTGTATAGTGTAGTTCTAGATTTGAAGCTTTCGTGACTGCAAGGAATCATCTTCTTAGGTTTTTTCGGTAAAGTCACGTAGAAAGTAAAATAAAATAAAAACAAAAATTACGACGTTTCGGAGGCAACACAAGTCTCCGTCATCAGGTGGGACCGTCACAGCCAGATTAGCTGTATCAAGTGAGGCAATGATTCAAGATGTAATCCCTTAAAAGCGAGTTGAGGGGGAGGGAGAGGGAGGGGGGAGCTCATCAGACTATGGTAGCCAATGAAAGGAACGTATCGGGAGGGAGGGGGGGCGAGGCCAAAAGGGTGGGCGATGGACGTGGAAGCGCTTGTGCGCAAGCGGCCAATTACTGCACACGCCAACACAATGGAGCGATTGTGCGCAAGCGGCCAGCCACTGCACCCGCCAACACAATGGGCAGAGAGGAGGAGGGGAGGTCTAATACACATGATAGACAAAAGAACGAAAATGATGATGGGTACAAACTTAGGGGGAGCTCATCAGACTATGGTAGCCAATGAATGGAACGTATCGGGAGGGAGGGGGGGGCGGGGGGGGGCGAGGCCAAAAGGGTGGGCGACGGACGTGGAAGCGCTTGTGCGCAAGCGGCCAATTACTGCACACGCCAACACAATGGAGAGAGAGGGGGAGGGGGGGTCTGATACACATGATAGACAAAAGAACGAAAATGCCCATGTTTATACCAATGCTGGCTGAACAATGAAGAGAGTACTGTTAAAATAACTGGGGATGTTAACACTCGGTAAAGTACAGTAAAATAGTGCCTGTCAGATAAGATGGTCCAAAAAATTTGTGATTAAGTCTTTTTTGCGTGGTTGATAACATCTTTCCAATGATTACTAAGTTTGTACCCATCATCACGGTTGAAATTATGTCTGTGTTTGTATATTTGTATGGCTTCGTGTACAAACCTTTGATGGTAGCCGGGAGGTTTGCAGAGAACCTTGGTCTCGGAAAAGACAATTTCATGAGAGCCCACCGAGTTGTAGCAATGATCGGCCACGGCAGAAGAATCAGTTCTGCCGTGTTTCAGATCTGACTTGTGCTCGCGGACACGATCAGAAACATGACGTTTCGTTTCTCCAATGTAGCAATCACCACAAATGCAACTCAATTTGTAGACTCCAGGATACTGTAAGTCAGGAACGACATCCTTCACAGATGGAATCAGATCACGGATTTTATGCACTGTACTGAATCGGACTTGGATCTTATGTTTGTTTAGAATTTTGGAGATCTTTTTGGTCACGCCAGCTATGTATGGTAACGTGATGGTTTTGGTCGGAGTTTCATGTGGCTGTTTCTGTGTGGTGTGTCTCACCATCTTATCTGACAGGCACTATTTTACTGTACTTTACCGAGTGTTAACATCCCCAGTTATTTTAACAGTACTCTCTTCATTGTTCAGCCAGCATTGGTATAAACATGGGCATTTTCGTTCTTTTGTCTATCATGTGTATCAGACCCCCCCTCCCCCTCTCTCTCCATTGTGTTGGCGTGTGCAGTAATTGGCCGCTTGCGCACAAGCGCTTCCACGTCCGTCGCCCACCCTTTTGGCCTCGCCCCCCCCCCGCCCCCCCCTCCCTCCCGATACGTTCCATTCATTGGCTACCATAGTCTGATGAGCTCCCCCTAAGTTTGTACCCATCATCATTTTCGTTCTTTTGTCTATCATGTGTATTAGACCTCCCCTCCTCCTCTCTGCCCATTGTGTTGGCGGGTGCAGTGGCTGGCCGCTTGCGCACAATCGCTCCATTGTGTTGGCGTGTGCAGTAATTGGCCGCTTGCGCACAAGCGCTTCCACGTCCATCGCCCACCCTTTTGGCCTCGCCCCCCCTCCCTCCCGATACGTTCCTTTCATTGGCTACCATAGTCTGATGAGCTCCCCCCTCCCTCTCCCTCCCCCCTCAACTCGCTTTTAAGGGATTACATCTTGAATCATTGCCTCACTTGATACAGCTAATCTGGCTGTGACGGTCCCACCTGATGACGGAGACTTGTGTTGTCTCCGAAACGTCGTGATTTTTGTTTTTATTTTATTTTACTTTCTACGTGACTTTACCGAAAAAACCTAAGAAGATGTATAGTGTAGTGTATAGTGTAGTGTATAGTAGTGTATAGTGTAGTATATAGTGTAGTGTATAGTAGAGCCTAATGTGTTCGCTCACCGACCATTCCCCCTCTTAATGACGGGCTGTTGTAGCTACAGTAAATATTAAATAATGCATTGATTAACCATCTTTCTTTTGAAAGTATGTGTTTATAATCTTGTTAGTATCTTTACGTATTAATATCCATTGTTTAAATATGATAAAGTACGTTTTTTTGAGTGACAAATTGCTAACTTTCGATGGCTATCGAAACAAATTAATCCTATAACCGTGAATTTTCCTTTTTACTCGCTTAACCACCAAATCACTTCACGACCGCTTTCCTGGAACCAACGACCGTCGTTAAGAGGAGAAGGAGGATGAGAGGGCTTCTAATGAACATCATGGGACATGCCACATCCCAAGCTACGCCAGTTCTCCTACGGACGCCCTGACCAGTATCTCTCCCGATGAGCTTCCCACGAGATCGGCCGCATTGAGGGCGGGCGACGCCGTGCCCTTGTCCACGTTAGCATGGCCGGGTTCGCGGTCGCCTCCACTGACGCGCTACTCCGCCCGTAATCGCGGGAGTGATATCAAATTAGTCGCCAGGTCGATGTTGAAAGACGAGACCGCCCTGGATTTTTTTTTGTTGAGTCGAATCTAATTGATTAAGCCATTACGAGAGGGGTGAGGGGGGGGGGCGATGGGGGGGGGGGGGTTGCGGTGGGTTGGAAGGGGAGTAGAATCAAGACGGATCAATGGAGTAAATTTAAGCCGATCTCTGTCCGTCGCTGTAATGAACTCGCGCACGAAATGCCTCGCGGCTCCGCCAATGGTAAATAAAGACAAATACACCCCCCCCCCCCCTCGGCTCTCTCTGCCTCCCCCCCGCGGTGTGCCCCACACAGGCTGCTGCAGGGGACACGTGCTTGTTAGCGAGCACCCATTAAAAGTCAAATGGGCTTCGCTGCGTGCGAGCACAACGCGCCTCGCCGCAGCAGGTGACTCGCTTTGAAGGCGGAGTCGACCTAGGCGATGTCCCAGGACCGGTTCACACTTTCGCGCACGACGCTCTGGCCGCCGTGCGAGCGAATCGAACTCGGGGCGCCGGGTTCGTAGCGCTGCTGCAACAGGACCACCATGCTCACGCGGATATACGAGACAAAGACAAAGGTCGCCCGTGTAGCCTTAGCAGGCTGTCGGGACAAGAGGTGCTAGCGAGTAGCACCCACGAACAGCCGGCGCACGAGTGGTGGGTTGGTTGGCCAGCAACGACGCCCGACCGCCTTTGTTTCTCCTCGTGACGACGTTTACACCTTGCTCCGGGTACTCATTTAAGGCTGAGTCGACCTAGGCGAGGCCCAGGACCGCTTCAGACAATCGCCACCGGAGTGGGTGGCCGTGGAGCTGGGGGGAATCGATCTCGCGTCGCTAACCGCTGCGCCACCGCTCCCCGCTGTGCGCGTCGCAAAATCTCCCACCGAATTGATGTGTCGCAAGCCGCTTTACAACGTCCAAGCGATTCGCTCTCAACAACGACGGCCAATCGTCGGGGAGCAGTTGAGCTCCGGCGAACAGCACCAACATCGTCGCTTCGTAGTCCGCGAAAGCGTCCAATGTTGCGCACGCAACCGTTGCACGCAATCTTTCTGCAAATATATCCTATTTTGGATCGGTATACGGTCCTTAGATTCATATTCTTAGGTTTTTTCGGTAAAGTCACGTAGGTAAAACATTAAAATTAATGAAAGTAAAATAAAATAAAAATCACGACGTTTCGGAGGCAACACAAGTCTCCGTCATCAGGTGGGACCGTCACAGCCAGATTTGCTGTGACGGTCAGATTTGCTGTGACGGTCCCACCTGATGACGGAGACTTGTGTTGCCTCCGAAACGTCGTGATTTTCATTGTTTTATTTTTATTAATTTTAATTTCATTTTTTACCTACATGACTTTACCGAAAGAACTAAGAGTATGAATCCTTGTAGTCACGAAAGCTTCAAATCTAGAATTCAACAAACTTGTGGGGCAAGTGGTCTTAGCGGGCGCCTATTAAGCCAAGCGAGGAGGTGGGTGGCCAGCACCACACGAGGATAGAGCTTTTTTTTTAGTCGGAGTCTACCTAGGGGAGGCCCACGGCCGCTTCCGATATTCGCCACTCTTATTGGTCGCGCGCGGAAATCTGCGAATCGAACTCGGGTTGCCGGGGATCGTAGCGGCCGGTGCGCTAACCACTCTGCCACCGCTCCCCGTTCACCATTAACGTACCCATGTACACAGATATGCACACGTGAATATACACACACATATACATAACACAAATAAACATTCCCCGTGTAGCTTACACAGACTATTATCGAGCAGCTACGAAGGCGGGAACGGAGTAAGAGAACCCACGCTCGACCGCCTTTGTCTCCCCAGCGCTACCTGTTCACGGAACGTCTTAGCACACGCCGTCGACGTGTACCACGTCGTACATTCTTTTGACCCCGCCCCCCCTCTCCCTCCCGATGCGTTCTACGTGGCACGTCGTGCCGTCTTTGAGCCCCGCCCCCCTCCCTCCCGATACGTTCCATTCATTGGCTACCACATTCTGATGAGCTCCGCCCCCCTCTCCTCCCCCCTCAACTTGCTTTTAAGGGATTACATCTTGAATCATTGCCTCACTTGATGCAGCAAATCTGGCTGTGACGGCCCCACCTGATGACGGAGACTTGTGTTGCCTCCGAAACGTCGTGATTTTTATTTTATTTTACTTTCATTAATTTTAATGTTTTACCTACGTGACTTTACCGAAAAAACCTAAGAATATGAATCTTTGCAGTCACGAAAGCTTCAAATCTAGAATTAGGTCCTTAGATTCCTCGGCAAAAACATACCCCCCGAAGCGCCTTACATCCATCACGCCTCATCTCAACCATTCAATCAGACGGGGCGGGGGGGGGGGTATGAGGGGAACCCCCAGTGGCAGCTGTTCCTTTGCGGCACAAGGCGACTCGGCACAGGCCTGCACGGAGGCATTCGGCTGTCGGTACCGGGGATATGATCTGTGCTGCTGTGTTGCAATGTAAACATTTTTTTAAATATTTTTTTGTGTTTAGTTGCTTCCATTCTTCCCGCACCTCTCAATATCGTAGTTGGCTACGTACGGCGCGAAAGAAGTTCAACATACATACGTCACCAGATCTGTCACGTCCACTGTCGAGCAAGCGGCGCATGCTATTTGACGGTCAATTCAAAACGCAATATTAACCAAGGCTGCCTTCCGGATTCGAACCTCAGACCTCGACAACATGCGGCGAACGCGCTGCCGTTGGGCGATGGCACCCACACTGCGGGTCCTCTTGACCCGCACGCAGATGATACAAACATTCCCAGTATAGCCGAAACGGGCTATTGGGACCAATACTCTTAGGGGCCGTCCATAAATGACGTCACGCACCTGGGGGGGGGGGGTGAGAAATGTGACGTCACATCAAAATGCGCAACTTTAAACAAATATAGACACCACGTTCTACTTATTTAAATAGACTGTTTAATAAATGCTTTCTCCTACAACATCAGAGTGCAACGCCACATTAAACACGCACTACAATGACAATAGTTTAAAGCGATTTGAAGCATGTTTTATATTTTTTTTGGGGGGGGGGGCAGAGCTTTGTGACGTCATATTTGAGGGGGGGTCTGACTTTTTGTGACGCCGTGTGACGATGGGGGGGGGGGGGGTAAAAAATCGTCCAAAATCGCGTGACGTCATTTATGGACGGCTCCTTAGCGGGTAGCAGCTATGAAGGCTGTAACGGCACGCGAGGGAGCGGGTGGCCAGCACCACGCCCGGCCACACCAAGTAGACACATTTGGGGCCGTCCATAAATTACGTCACGCGATTTTGGACGATGTTTGACCCCCCCCCCCCCCTTCGTCACACGGCGTCACAAAAAGTCAAACCCCCCTTAAATATGACGTCACAAAGCTGTGCCCCACCCCCCCCAAAACCAAATTTCCATTTTGAAAATAGAACATGCTTCAAATCGCTTTAAACTATTGTCATTGTAGTGCGTATTTAATGTGGCGCTGCACTCTGATGTTGTAGGAGTGTTGATCATTTGTTTTTTACCCTTCTATCTGACACCTTTTTTACAAGGAGTCATGTTTGCATCGACCACAATACCTGCAGTCATAATGCAAACAAAAAACATAACTCTGATAATGCATGCACTATCCTTGAAGTTGATTGGTCCACACCCGAGACAACTTTCCTTAGAGGCTAGTCTCACATGGGTTGGATCAGATGACGCCAAAAGGCGCACAACTCAAAGACAATGCACCATAAGTGTTGTTATAACAATATTATATTTATTTAAAGTTGCGCATTTTTACGTGATGTCACATTTCTCAACCCCCCCCCCTTCGTCACACATCGTCACAAATGTCTAACCCCCCCCCCTCTAGGGGCGTGACGTCCTTTATGGACGGCCCCTTTGAGTAATTGAGTCGACCTATACGCATGCACGTGTTTGGACTCGACGGCGCACGCGTTTTATAGGACCCACAATCTGAAAGATTGTGCAACATGATGCAGTAATTTTAGCTGTGACGGTCCCACCTGATGACGGAAACTTGTGTTGCCTCCGAAACGTCGTGATTTATTATTTTATTTTATTTCCATTATTACTTTTATTAACTTTAAATTGTATTTTTTACCTACGTGACTTTACCGAAAAAACCTGACAGTATGAATCCTTGCAGTCACGAAAGCTTCAAATCTAGAATTGTGGAACATCTGGCAATTCTCCAGCATTGATTTCAAGCAAGCCTGACCGCTGAATGATGATGACAGGATGCGCGTTGACGCGGACCCAGGGCTTGCTTGTATTGAACCAATGCCGCTCAAGTTCCGCCGTAGGACGTGTGTGGAAACTGCTCTGCGTGTGTTCGTGCCGACAGACCGCTGGGACGAAAGAGACGCGGCAGGGTCTGCGAAACCGACGCGCTCCGGTGTCTGTCCGGGGGGTACAGACGCCCAATGTCGCTGCCACTCTCTGTCGGTGACGTAATCCTGGCGAATCGCTCGACGCAGCTGATTGATGTTATTTTAATCGCCAGCGAAACGTCGTCAACTCGAATTGTCAACGTTGTCGGGTCACTCTCCAACACGCCGGTGTGATGATGTCGTCACTCATTGACACGTTGTGTCTACGTGACAAACCTCACTTACAGGCCGTGTCGGGTGGTGGTGGGTTAACGACAACTTTATATTTACGCGATCTAAGCCCCAAAAACACCTTCGATATGAATCAAAATCCCTATTGGTTTTCGCCTCGCAGACGGCAGTGAGGCGGTGGAGGCCGCTGGTCTCGTTAGTTCTGTTGCCTGCTGGCCGAGTCGCACTCACTGGAACGAGAGCCCTCATGGTGAACGGGGCCCTGTTCGGGAGATGAACCTCTGACGCCTCGATAACACCTCTAACAACTTCTGACTTATCGATAACACCTCTGACATCATTTGACTCCTCGATAAAACCTCTAACATCCTCTGACTTATCGATAAAACCTCTGACAACCTCTGACTTATCGATAAAACCTCTGACACCCTCTGACTTATCGATAAAACCTCTGACAACTTCTGACTTATCGATAAAACCTCTGACATCCTCTTACTCCTCGATAAAACATCTGACAACTTCTGACTTATCGATAAAACCTCTGACATCCTCTTACTCCTCGATAAAACCTCTGACAACCTCTGACTTATCGATAACATCTCTGACAACCTCTGATTTATCGATAAAACCTCTGACAACCTCTGACTTATCGATACAATCTCTGACAACCTCTGACTTATCGATAAAACCTCTGACACCCTCTGACTTATCGATAAAACCTCTGACAACTTCTGACTTATCGATAAAACCTCTGACATCCTCTTACTCCTCGATAAAACCTCTGACAACTTCTGACTCATCGATAAAACCTCTGACATCCTCTTACTCCTCGATAAAACCTCTGACAACCTCTGACTTATCGATACAACCTCTGACAACCTCTGACTTATCGATACAACCTCTGACAACCTCTGACTTATCGATAACACCTCTGACAACCTCTGACTTATCGATAAAACCTCTGACAACCTCTGACTTATCGATAAAACCTCTGACATCCTCTGACTCCTCAATAAAACCTCTGACAACCTCTGACTTATCGATAAAACCTCTGACAACCTCTGACTTATCGATAACACCTCTGACACCCTCTGACTTATCAATAACACCTCTGACATCCTCTGACTTATCGATAACACCTCTGAGAACCTCTGACTCCTCGATAAAACCTCTGACACCCTCTGACTTATCAATAAAACCTCTGAGAACTTCTTACTCCTCGATAAAACCTCTGACATCCTCTGACTTATCGATAAAACCTCTGAGAACCTCTTACTCCTCGATAAAACCTCTGACATCATCTTACTCCTCGATAACACCTCTGACAACCTCTGACTTATCGATAAAACCTCTAACATCCTCTGACTCCTCAATAAAACCTCTGACATCCTCTGACTTATCGATAAAACCTCTGAGAACCTCTTACTCCTCGATAAAACCTCTGACATCATCTTACTCCTCGATAACACCTCTGACAACCTCTGACTCCTCGATAAAACATCTGACACCCTCTGAATTATCGATAAAACCTCTGACATCCTCTTACTCCTCGATAACACCTCTGACACCCTCTGACTTATCGATAACACCTCTGACATCCTCTTACTCCTCGATAAAACATCTGACAACTTCTGACTTATTGATAAAACCTCTGACATCCTCTTACTCCTCGATAAAACCTCTGACAACCTCTGACTTATCGATAACACCTCTGACAACCTCTGACTTATCGATAAAACCTCTGACAACCTCTGACTTATCGATACAATCTCTGACAACCTCTGACTTATCGATAAAACCTCTGACACCCTCTGACTTATCGATAAAACCTCTGACAACTTCTGACTTATCGATAAAACCTCTGACATCCTCTTACTCCTCGATAAAACCTCTGACAACTTCTGACTCATCGATAAAACCTCTGACATCCTCTTACTCCTCGATAAAACCTCTGACAACCTCTGACTTATCGATACAACCTCTGACAACCTCTGACTTATCGATACAACCTCTGACAACCTCTGACTTATCGATAACACCTTTGACAACCTCTGACTTATCGATAAAACCTCTGACAACCTCTGACTTATCGATAAAACCTCTGACATCCTCTGACTCCTCGATAAAACCTCTGACAACCTCTGACTTATCGATAAAACCTCTGACAACCTCTGACTTATCGATAACACCTCTGACACCCTCTGACTTATCAATAACACCTCTGACATCCTCTGACTTATCGATAACACTTCTGAGAACCTCTGACTCCTCGATAAAACCTCTGACACCCTCTGACTTATCAATAAAACCTCTGAGAACCTCTTACTCCTCGATAAAACCTCTGACATCCTCTGACTTATTGATAAAACCTCTGAGAACCTCTTACTCCTCGATAAAACCTCTGACATCATCTTACTCCTCGATAACACCTCTGACAACCTCTGACTTATCGATAAAACCTCTAACATCCTCTGACTCCTCAATAAAACCTCTGACATCCTCTGACTTATCGATAAAACCTCTGAGAACCTCTTACTCCTCGATAAAACCTCTGACATCATCTTACTCCTCGATAACACCTCTGACAACCTCTGACTTATCGATAAAACCTCTAACATCCTCTGACTTATCGATAACACCTCTGACATCCTCTGACTCCTCGATACAACCTCTGACACCCTCTGAATTATCGATAAAACCTCTGACATCCTCTTACTCCTTGATAACACCTCTGACACCCTCTGACTTATCGATAACACCTCTGACATCCTCTGACTTATCGATAACACCTCTGACATCCTCTGACTTATCGATAACACCTCTGAGAACCTCTGACTCCTCGATAAAACCTCTGACACCCTCTGACTTATCAATAAAACCTCTGAGAATTTCTTACTCCTCGATAAAACCTCTGACATCCTCTGACTTATCGATAAAACCTCTGACATCCTCTGACTTCTCAATACAACCTCTGACATCCTCTGACTTATCGATAAAACCTCTGAGAACCTCTTACTCCTCGATAAAACCTCTGACATCCTCTTACTCCTCGATAACACCTCTGACAACCTCTGACTTATCGATTAAACCTCTAACATCCTCTGACTCCTCAATAAAACCTCTGACATCCTCTGACTTATCGATAAAACCTCTGAGAACCTCTTACTCCTCGATAAAACCTCTGACATCATCTTACTCCTCGATAACACCTCTGACAACCTCTGACTTATCGATAAAACCTCTAACATCCTCTGACTTATCGATAACACCTCTGACATCCTCTGACTCCTCGATACAACCTCTGACACCATCTGAAATATCGATAAAACCTCTGACATCCTCTTACTCCTCGATAACACCTCTGACACCCTCTGACTTATCGATAACACATCTGACATCCTCTTACTCCTCGATAAAACATCTGACAACTTCTGACTTATCGATAAAACCTCTGACATCCTCTTACTCCTCGATAAAACCTCTGACAACCTCTGACTTATCGATAACACCTCTGACAACCTCTGACTTATCGAAAAAACCTCTGACAACCTCTGACTTATCGATACAATCTCTGACAACCTCTGACTTATCGATAACACCTCTGACAACCTCTGACTTATCGATAAAACCTCTGACAACCTCTGACTTATCGATAAAACCTCTGACATCCTCTGACTCCTCGATAAAACCTCTGACAACCTCTGACTTATCGATAAAACCTCTGACAACCTCTGACTTATCGATAACACCTCTGACACCCTCTGACTTATCAATAACACCTCTGACATCCTCTGACTTATCGATAACACCTCTGAGAACCTCTGACTCCTCGATAAAACCTCTGACACCCTCTGACTTATCAATAAAACCTCTGAGAACCTCTTACTCCTCGATAAAACCTCTGACATCCTCTGACTTATCAATAAAACCTCTGAGAACCTCTTACTCCTCGATAAAACCTCTGACATCATCTTACTCCTCGATAACACCTCTGACAACCTCTGACTAATCGATAAAACCTCTAACATCCTCTGACTCCTCAATAAAACCTCTGACATCCTCTGACTTATCGATAAAACCTCTAACATCCTCTGACTCCTCAATAAAACCTCTGACATCTTCTTACTTATCGATAAAACCTCTGAGAACCTCTTACTCCTCGATAAAACCTCTGACATCATCTTACTCCTCGATAACACCTCTGACAACCTCTGACTTATCGATAAAACCTTTAACATCCTCTGACTTATCGATAACACCTCTGACATCCTCTGACTCCTCGATACAACCTCTGACACCCTCTGAATTATCGATAAAACCTCTGACATCCTCTTACTCCTTGATAACACCTCTGACACCCTCTGACTTATCGATAACACCTCTGACATCCTCTGACTTATCGATAACACCTCTGACATCCTCTGACTTATCGATAAAACCTCTGAGAACCTCTGACTCCTCGATAAAACATCTGACAACTTCTGACTTATCGATAAAACCTCTGACATCCTCTTACTCCTCGATAAAACCTCTGACAACCTCTGACTTATCGATAACACCTCTGACAACCTCTGACTTATCGATAAAACCTCTGACAACCTCTGACTTATCGATACAATCTCTGACAACCTCTGACTTATCGATAAAACCTCTGACACCCTCTGACTTATCGATAAAACCTCTGACAACTTCTGACTTATCGATAAAACCTCTGACATCCTCTTACTCCTCGATAAAACCTCTGACAACCTCTGACTTATAGATACAACCTCTGACAACCTCTGACTTATCGATACAACCTCTGACAACCTCTGACTTATCGATAACACCTCTGACAACCTCTGACTTATCGATAAAACCTCTGACAACCTCTGACTTATCGATAAAACCTCTGACATCATCTGACTCCTCGATAAAACCTCTGACAACCTCTGACTTATCGATAAAACCTCTGACAACCTCTGACTTATCGATAACACCTCTGACACCCTCTGACTTATCAATAACACCTCTGACATCCTCTGACTTATCGATAACACCTCTGACAACCTCTGACTTATCGATAACACCTCTGACACCCTCTGACTTATCAATAACACCTCTGACATCCTCTGACTTATCGATAACACCTCTGAGAACCTCTGACTCCTCGATAAAACCTCTGACACCCTCTGACTTATCAATAAAACCTCTGAGAACTTCTTACTCCTCGATAAAACCTCTGACATCCTCTGACTTATCGATAAAACCTCTGAGAACCTCTTACTCCTCGATAAAACCTCTGACATCATCTTACTCCTCGATAACACCTCTGCAACCTCTGACTTATCGATAAAACCTCTAACATCCTCTGACTCCTCAATAAAACCTCTGACATCCTCTGACTTATCGATAAAACCTCTGAGAACCTCTTACTCCTCGATAAAACCTCTGACATCATCTTACTCCTCGATAACACCTCTGACAACCTCTGACTCCTCGATAAAACATCTGACACCCTCTGAATTATCGATAAAACCTCTGACATCCTCTTACTCCTCGATAACACCTCTGACACCCTCTGACTTATCGATAACACCTCTGACATCCTCTTACTCCTCGATAAAACATCTGACAACTTCTGACTTATTGATAAAACCTCTGACATCCTCTTACTCCTCGATAAAACCTCTGACAACCTCTGACTTATCGATAACACCTCTGACAACCTCTGACTTATCGATAAAACCTCTGACAACCTCTGACTTATCGATACAATCTCTGACAACCTCTGACTTATCGATAAAACCTCTGACACCCTCTGACTTATCGATAAAACCTCTGACAACTTCTGACTTATCGATAAAACCTCTGACATCCTCTTACTCCTCGATAAAACCTCTGACAACTTCTGACTCATCGATAAAACCTCTGACATCCTCTTACTCCTCGATAAAACCTCTGACAACCTCTGACTTATCGATACAACCTCTGACAACCTCTGACTTATCGATACAACCTCTGACAACCTCTGACTTATCGATAACACCTTTGACAACCTCTGACTTATCGATAAAACCTCTGACAACCTCTGACTTATCGATAAAACCTCTGACATCCTCTGACTCCTCGATAAAACCTCTGACAACCTCTGACTTATCGATAAAACCTCTGACAACCTCTGACTTATCGATAACACCTCTGACACCCTCTGACTTATCAATAACACCTCTGACATCCTCTGACTTATCGATAACACTTCTGAGAACCTCTGACTCCTCGATAAAACCTCTGACACCCTCTGACTTATCAATAAAACCTCTGAGAACCTCTTACTCCTCGATAAAACCTCTGACATCCTCTGACTTATTGATAAAACCTCTGAGAACCTCTTACTCCTCGATAAAACCTCTGACATCATCTTACTCGTCGATAACACCTCTGATAACCTCTGACTTATCGATAAAACCTCTAACATCCTCTGACTCCTCAATAAAACCTCTGACATCCTCTGACTTATCGATAAAACCTCTGAGAACCTCTTACTCCTCGATAAAACCTCTGACATCATCTTACTCCTCGATAACACCTCTGACAACCTCTGACTTATCGATAAAACCTCTAACATCCTCTGACTTATCGATAACACCTCTGACATCCTCTGACTCCTCGATACAACCTCTGACACCCTCTGAATTATCGATAAAACCTCTGACATCCTCTTACTCCTTGATAACACCTCTGACACCCTCTGACTTATCGATAACACCTCTGACATCCTCTGACTTATCAATAACACCTCTGACATCCTCTGACTTATCGATAACACCTCTGAGAACCTCTGACTCCTCGATAAAACCTCTGACACCCTCTGACTTATCAATAAAACCTCTGAGAATTTCTTACTCCTCGATAAAACCTCTGACATCCTCTGACTTATCGATAAAACCTCTGACATCCTCTGACTTCTCAATACAACCTCTGACATCCTCTGACTTATCGATAAAACCTCTGAGAACCTCTTACTCCTCGATAAAACCTCTGACATCCTCTTACTCCTCGATAACACCTCTGACAACCTCTGACTTATCGATTAAACCTCTAACATCCTCTGACTCCTCAATAAAACCTCTGACATCCTCTGACTTATCGATAAAACCTCTGAGAACCTCTTACTCCTCGATAAAACCTCTGACATCATCTTACTCCTCGATAACACCTCTGACAACCTCTGACTTATCGATAAAACCTCTAACATCTTCTGACTTATCGATAACACCTCTGACATCCTCTGACTCCTCGATACAACCTCTGACACCATCTGAAATATCGATAAAACCTCTGACATCCTCTTACTCCTCGATAACACCTCTGACACCCTCTGACTTATCGATAACACATCTGACATCCTCTTACTCCTCGATAAAACATCTGACAACTTCTGACTTATCGATAAAACCTCTGACATCCTCTTACTCCTCGATAAAACCTCTGACAACCTCTGACTTATCGATAACACCTCTGACAACCTCTGACTTATCGAAAAAACCTCTGACAACCTCTGACTTATCGATACAATCTCTGACAACCTCTGACTTATCGATAAAACCTCTGACACCCTCTGACTTATCGATAAAACCTCTGACAACTTCTGACTTATCGATAAAACCTCTGACATCCTCTTACTCCTCGATAAAACCTCTGACAACCTCTGACTTCTCAATACAACCTCTGACATCCTCTGACTTATCGATAAAACCTCTGAGAACCTCTTACTCCTCGATAAAACCTCTGACATCCTCTTACTCCTCGATAACACCTCTGACAACCTCTGACTTATCGATTAAACCTCTAACATCCTCTGACTCCTCAATAAAACCTCTGACATCCTCTGACTTATCGATAAAACCTCTGAGAACCTCTTACTCCTCGATAAAACCTCTGACATCATCTTACTCCTCGATAACACCTCTGACAACCTCTGACTTATCGATAAAACCTCTAACATCCTCTGACTTATCGATAACACCTCTGACATCCTCTGACTCCTCGATACAACCTCTGACACCATCTGAAATATCGATAAAACCTCTGACATCCTCTTACTCCTCGATAACACCTCTGACACCCTCTGACTTATCGATAACACATCTGACATCCTCTTACTCCTCGATAAAACATCTGACAACTTCTGACTTATCGATAAAACCTCTGACATCCTCTTACTCCTCGATAAAACCTCTGACAACCTCTGACTTATCGATAACACCTCTGACAACCTCTGACTTATCGAAAAAACCTCTGACAACCTCTGACTTATCGATACAATCTCTGACAACCTCTGACTTATCGATAAAACCTCTGACACCCTCTGACTTATCGATAAAACCTCTGACAACTTCTGACTTATCGATAAAACCTCTGACATCCTCTTACTCCTCGATAAAACCTCTGACAACCTCTGACTTATAGATACAACCTCTGACAACCTCTGACTTATCGATACAACCTCTGACAACCTCTGACTTATCGATAACACCTCTGACAACCTCTGACTTATCGATAAAACCTCTGACAACCTCTGACTTATCGATAAAACCTCTGACATCCTCTGACTCCTCGATAAAACCTCTGACAACCTCTGACTTATCGATAAAACCTCTGACAACCTCTGACTTATCGATAACACCTCTGACACCCTCTGACTTATCAATAACACCTCTGACATCCTCTGACTTATCGATAACACCTCTGAGAACCTCTGACTCCTCGATAAAACCTCTGACACCCTCTGACTTATCAATAAAACCTCTGAGAACCTCTTACTCCTCGATAAAACCTCTGACATCCTCTGACTTATCAATAAAACCTCTGAGAACCTCTTACTCCTCGATAAAACCTCTGACATCATCTTACTCCTCGATAACACCTCTGACAACCTCTGACTAATCGATAAAACCTCTAACATCCTCTGACTCCTCAATAAAACCTCTGACATCCTCTGACTTATCGATAAAACCTCTAACATCCTCTGACTCCTCAATAAAACCTCTGACATCTTCTTACTTATCGATAAAACCTCTGAGAACCTCTTACTCCTCGATAAAACCTCTGACATCATCTTACTCCTCGATAACACCTCTGACAACCTCTGACTTATCGATAAAACCTTTAACATCCTCTGACTTATCGATAACACCTCTGACATCCTCTGACTCCTCGATACAACCTCTGACACCCTCTGAATTATCGATAAAACCTCTGACATCCTCTTACTCCTTGATAACACCTCTGACACCCTCTGACTTATCGATAACACCTCTGACATCCTCTGACTTATCGATAACACCTCTGACATCCTCTGACTTATCGATAAAACCTCTGAGAACCTCTGACTCCTCGATAAAACATCTGACAACTTCTGACTTATCGATAAAACCTCTGACATCCTCTTACTCCTCGATAAAACCTCTGACAACCTCTGACTTATCGATAACACCTCTGACAACCTCTGACTTATCGATAAAACCTCTGACAACCTCTGACTTATCGATACAATCTCTGACAACCTCTGACTTATCGATAAAACCTCTGACACCCTCTGACTTATCGATAAAACCTCTGACAACTTCTGACTTATCGATAAAACCTCTGACATCCTCTTACTCCTCGATAAAACCTCTGACAACCTCTGACTTATAGATACAACCTCTGACAACCTCTGACTTATCGATACAACCTCTGACAACCTCTGACTTATCGATAACACCTCTGACAACCTCTGACTTATCGATAAAACCTCTGACAACCTCTGACTTATCGATAAAACCTCTGACAACCTCTGACTTATCGATACAACCTCTGACAACCTCTGACTTATCGATACAACCTCTGACAACCTCTGACTTATCGATAAAACCTCTGACAACCTCTGACTTATCGATAAAACCTCTGACATCCTCTGACTCCTCGATAACACCTCTGACAACCTCTGACTTATCGATAAAACCTCTGACAACCTCTGACTTATCGATAACACCTCTGACACCCTCTGACTTATCAATAACACCTCTGACATCCTCTGACTTATCGATAACACCTCTGAGAACCTCTGACTCCTCGATAAAACCTCTGACACCCTCTGACTTATCAATAAAACCTCTGAGAACCTCTTACTCCTCGATAAAACCTCTGACATCCTCTGACTTATCAATAAAACCTCTGAGAACCTCTTACTCCTCGATAAAACCTCTGACATCATCTTACTCCTCGATAACACCTCTGACAACCTCTGACTTATCGATAAAACCTCTAACATCCTCTGACTCCTCAATAAAACCTCTGACATCCTCTGACTTATCGATAAAACCTCTAACATCCTCTGACTCCTCAATAAAACCTCTAACATCCTCTTACTTATTGATAAAACCTCTGAGAACCTCTTACTCCTCGATAAAACCTCTGACATCATCTTACTCCTCGATAACACCTCTGACAACCTCTGACTTATCGATAAAACCTCTAACATCCTCTGACTTATCGATAACACCTCTGACATCCTCTGACTCCTCGATAAAACATCTGACAACTTCTGACTTATCGATAAAACCTCTGACATCCTCTTACTCCTCGATAACACCTCTGACAACCTCTGACTTATCGATAACACCTCTGACAACCTCTGACTTATCGATAAAACCTCTGACAACCTCTGACTTATCGATACAATCTCTGACAACCTCTGACTTATCGATAAAACCTCTGACACCCTCTGACTTATCGATAAAACCTCTGACAACTTCTGACTTATCGATAAAACCTCTGACATCCTCTTACTCCTCGATAAAGCCTCTGACAACCTCTGACTTATAGATACAACCTCTGACAACCTCTGACTTATCGATACAACCTCTGACAACCTCTGACTTATCGATAACACCTCTGACAACCTCTGACTTATCGATAAAACCTCTGACAACCTCTGACTTATCGATAAAACCTCTGACATCCTCTGACTCCTCGATAAAACCTCTGACAACCTCTGACTTATCGATAAAACCTCTGACAACCTCTGACTTATCGATAACACCTCTGACACCCTCTGACTTATCAATAACACCTCTGACATCCTCTGACTTATCGATAACACCTCTGAGAACCTCTGACTCCTCGATAAAACCTCTGACACCCTCTGACTTATCAATAAAACCTCTGAGAACTTCTTACTCCTCGATAAAACCTCTGACATCCTCAGACTTATCAATAAAACCTCTGAGAACCTCTTACTCCTCGATAAAACCTCTGACATCCTCTTACTCCTCGATAACACCTCTGACAACCTCTGACTTATCGATAAAACCTCTAACATCCTCTGACTCCTCAATAAAACCTCTGACATCCTCTGACTTATCGATAAAACCTCTAACATCCTCTGACTCCTCAATAAAACCTCTGACATCCTCTTACTTATCGATAAAACCTCTGAGAACCTCTTACTCCTCGATAAAACCTCTGACATCATCTTACTCCTCGATAACACCTCTGACATCCTCTGACTTATCGATAACACCTCTGACATCCTCTGACTCCTCGATACAACCTCTGACACCCTCTGAATTATCGATAAAACCTCTGACATCCTCTTACTCCTTGATAACACCTCTGACACCCTCTGACTTATCGATAACACCTCTGACATCCTCTGACTTATCGATAACACCTCTGACATCCTCTGACTTATCGATAACACCTCTGAGAACCTCTGACTCCTCGATAAAACCTCTGACACCCTCTGACTTATCAATAAAACCTCTGAGAACCTCTTACTCCTCGATAAAACCTCTGACATTCTCTGACTTATCGATAAAACCTCTGACATCCTCTGACTCCTCAATACAACCTCTGACATCCTCTGACTTATCGATAAAACCTCTGAGAACCTCTTACTCCTCGATAAAACCTCTGACATCCTCTTACTCCTCGATAACACCTCTGACAACCTCTGACTTATCGATAAAACCTCTAACATCCTCTGACTTATCGATAACACCTCTGACATCCTCTGACTCCTCGATACAACCTCTGACACCCTCTGAATTATCGATAAAACCTCTGACATCCTCTTACTCCTCGATAACACCTCTGACACCCTCTGACTTATCGATAACACCTCTGACATCCTCTGACTTATTGATAACACCTCTGACATCCTCTGACTTATCGATAACACCTCTGAGAACCTCTGACTCCTCGATAAAACCTCTGACACCCTCTGACTTATCAATAAAACCTCTGGGAACCTCTTACTCCTCGATAAAACCTCTGACATCCTCTGACTTATCGATAAAACCTCTGACATCTTCTGACTCCTCAATAAAACCTCTGACATCCTCTGACTTATCGATAAAACCTCTGAGAACCTCTTACTCCTCGATAAAACCTCTGACATCCTCTTACTCCTCGATAACACTTCTGACAACCTCTGACTTATCGATAAAACCTCTAACATCCTCTGACTTATCGATAACACCTCTGACATCCTCTGACTCCTCGATACAACCTCTGACACCCTCTGACTTATCGATAACACCTCTGACATCCTCTGACTCCTCGATACAACCTCTGACACCCTCTGAATTATCGATAAAACCTCTGACATCCTCTTACTCCTCGATAACACCTCTGACATCCTCTGATTTCTCCCCAGGAAACCTTCTGACCGATCTCCCGATCAGGTCACGCTGTTGGGAAACACACAGAAATGATTCTTGTATCTATGGGATTGTTTTTGTGTGTTATTGCCAGTAATCAAAACGGGTGTTTAGATATTATTAGTTCTTTCGGTAAAGTAACGTAGAAGGGAAATAACAATATAATAATAAATCTTATTTCCCTTCGACGCGACTTTACCGAAAGAAGCAAGAATATGAATCCCTGCAGTCACGAAAGCTTTAAATCGAGGTGTTTAGATATTCAAACACCAAATAGGCTTCACACATTCGTTTTGCTGATTCTAAGAATGCGCTGATTGACAGGCACACGTCAATCAAGAAGTACGATGATTCTGCGGCTGCTGATGATGACGATGATTTGTTAGGAATGGTTATTGTGCACAATTTAAACAAAAGGACAACAACGTCTCGAATTTACACCATTGGAACCTCATTTGCCAGTAAAAAATATGATCATTGGTTTTTTACCCTTTTATCTGGCAACAAAACTGACACCTTTTTTTACAAGGAGTCATGTTTGCATAGACCACAATACCTGCAGCCATAATGCAAACAAAAAGCATAACTCTGATAATGTATGCACTGTCCTTCAAGTTGATTGGTCCACACCCGAGACAACTTTCCTTAGAGCCTAGTCTCACATGGGTTGGACCAGATGACGCCAAAAGGCGCACAACTCAAAGACAATGCACCATCAGAGTATGAGAGCTCGGGGTAAGCATTTACACCATTGGAACCTCATTTGCCAGTAAAAAATATGATAATCGGTGTTTTACCCTTTTATTGTTTGCATTATGACTGCAGGTATTGTGGTCTATGCAAACATGACTCCTTGTAAAAAAGGTGTCAGTTTTGTTGCCAGATAAAAGGGTTAAAAAACAATTATCAACGTCTCGAATGTTCGTCTAAATAAGTCCTCCACTGGAAAGTCACCAGCCCGAAGTTGTCCTGCGGCCTCTCTCCCTCGCTCAGGAGGACCTCGCGGCAGAGGTCGTAACCGGGTACCCGATACCCGTACCCTACCCGATACCCGGCTACCCGTACCCGGCCGGGTACGGGTACCCGTTTGCGACCCTGGTGCGGCCGGGTACGGGTACGGATAGACCGTGAGTCACTGGTGAGTAACTGTTTGTCACTCATTTCCCAACGTCTTGTCTCTTCTCACAATTCAAGTTCCTAGAATCAACCCACCCGCGCCTGCAACATGGCTTCATCTCAGAGGTCGCAATCAGGTACCCGATACCCGTACCCTACCCGATACCCGGCCGGGTACGGTTAGGGAACGGTTACGGCCGGGTACGGGTACGGGTACCCGTTTGCGACCCTGGTGCGGCCTGGTACGGGTACGAGTAAGGAATCAAAACCCGTTTGCGACCTCTGCCTCGCGGCCCCGTGCCGCCAGCAGATGGAGACGCGGCATCGGGAGAACGCGATGAGTGGAGGGGAGAGGAGGAGGAGGATGATGGGATGCAGGAGGAATAGGATGGTGGGGAAGAGGAGCAGAGGAGGGAGTTGGAGACAGGAGAGATTTAGGCACCGCAGTGGTGAGATGTTATCTCCCTCGCCTGGTGTGCAGGAGGTTGTGGGTTCGATCCCGACCCTGACGCCTGCTGCCGGGTCACGCCGGACCCTGGCGATGCCTGTTGTATATTTGGAGTTCGCGTGTTCTCTCTTTCTCTCCCCATGATGGCCGTGTGGATTGTGCTCCGGTTTCATCCGGTGTTGCCCCCACTCCTGTTTAAAGCCCTGAGCCAGTGGGAGGAAATTCCACATTCCTAAGGCGGGAGTCGAGTCTAGGACAATCGCTGTTGATTTCCGCCCACAGGGTGTTTGGTGACAATGATTAGAATACTAAAGGCAGGCGCGCAAATCCATTTCTCACTCCGTCAGTCGCACACCTATTCAGTCAGTCACTCACTCACCCATCGCCTCCCCTATTCACTACTCACTCAACCACCCATTCACTCACTCACTCACTAAATGACACATTCCTTCAGTCACTTACCCACTCAACTACAAATTTCCGCACACACCCACAAACTCGCCCATTGCTTCCATCACTTACCCACAGACTATCCAATACATTTCCTCACCCACCCCTCCCTCCCTCCCTGCCTCCCATTCACTCAACCCACCCATGCCCTTCCCTCGCTTTTACCTGCAGCGCCCATTCACTCACCCCCTGACCCACTCGCTCTCTCATCCATCCGAACTCCGCCCGGCTCCACCCATTCACCCCATCCTCCATGCACTCTCCCCTCTCATCCCCTTCCCTCTCGCACCTCGCAGGAGTCGGGGGAGACTGAGTCGTGGACACGCCGAGCTCGCCGCTGATTAGAATCCTGGAGCCTCTCGCCTGTTGCCACTGCTCTCTCCTTCCCTGCGGAATGTAATTTATTTATTTACCACCACCACCACCACCACCACCACCTTGCGCCCCCCCCTCTCGCCCAAGGTCATAGAGGATGTGTGTCGTGCCGGGAAGTTTTCGCCTCTTGCGTTCGAGCCGCCAAATGAGAAGTGAAATGTGGAATTGGAAAATCCGAACGCGCAGAAGTTGATGGATGAGAGTAATATCTCCCTCCGTAAGTCGCGAGATTATTCGCTTACCTGATTATTTCTACAGAAATCTGAGATATCTTACACCCTCCCCCACCTCTCTCCTCCTCCTCCTCCACCTCCACCACCTCCACCACGTGCCCCCCCCCACTCCCCCACCTCTCTCCTCCTCCTCCACCTCCTCCACCTCCACCACGTGCCCCCCCCCGCCCCCCCCGCGCCTGCTCCCTACGCCACTCAACTACCAACTCAAATATTTGTATTTATATATACTACGTACACATATGTATACTACATACACATATGTATACTAAATACACATATTTATACTACATACACATATTTATACTAAATACACATATTTATACTACATACACATATGTACAATACATAGGCACGATGCACAATGACAAGAGATCTCCTCCATTGGAACCTCATTTGCCATAAAAAAATATGATAATTGTTTTTTTTACCCTTCTATCTGGAAACAAAACTGACACCTTTTTTTTTACAAGGAGTCATGTTTGCATATACCACAATACCTGCAGCCATAATGCAAACAAAAAGCATAACTCTGATAATTTATGCACTGTCCTTGAAGTTGATTGGTCCACACCCGAGACAGCTTTCCTTAGAGCCTAGTCTCACACTGGTTGTGAGACTAGTTGTCTCGGGTGTGGACCAATCAACAAATCTCCTGTTAAGCCTTCAAAAGACTGCTGGGGCAAGTGCAGTTAGCGAGCACCTGTTAAGCACGTCAGTGGGATGTTGCTAGGCAACCACGATCGGCCACCTTTGTATCCTCAGCTGTGATGATTACCACATGACACCAGGTAACCCATTTGAGACGTAATCGATTTAGGAGAGGTCCAGGAACCCGTTTAGATAATCTTCATTGATGTTGTCCGTGGGCAGGAATAGAACTCGGGTCACGGGTTTCGTAGTGCGCTAACCACTGCACCACCGCTCCCCAAAAACACCACACAAAGACGAGACAACAGCGATATCCTATGGTGTTTTTGTGTCTTACCTCGTCCTTCACCCACTCCTCCTCCACCAATTCCTCCTTCACCCACTCCTCCTTCACCCACTCGTCCTTCACCCACTCCTCCTCCACCCACTCCTCCTTCACCCACTCCTCCTCCACCCACTCCTCCTTCACCCACTCCTCCTTCACCCACTCCTCCTTCACCCACTCCTCCTCCACCCACTCCTCCTTCACCCACTCCTCCTTCACCCACTCGTCCTTCACCCACTCCTCCTTCACCCACTCCTCCTTCACCCACTCCTCCTCCACCCACTCCTCCTCCACCCACTCCTCCTTCACCCACTCCTCCTCCACCCACTTTTCCTCCACCCACTCCTCCTCCACCCACTTTTCCTCCACCCACTCCTCCTCCACCCACTCCTCCTCCACCCACTCCTCCTCCACCCACTCCTCCTTCACCCACTCCTCCTCCACCCATTCCTCCTTCACCCACTCCTCCTTCACCCACTCCTCGTTCACTCCTCCTCCTTCACCCACTCCTCCACCCACTCCTCCACCCACTCCTCCTTCACCCACTCCTCCTCCACCCATTCCTTCTTCACCCACTCCTCCTCCACTCACGCTGCCACCGACTGCCCTGCAATGTAAACGCTGTTGCCGAGTCGCTTCAGAGACAGGGCACAGAACGCGGTGAGCGTCGTCCACTTGCCTCGGCTCCCTCCACCCGGGACAGCATCGCCTCGACTCTTCATTGAACAAGATCGACACCGCCGCCATCGCCACCATCGCCACCATCGCCACCACCGCCATCACCTGCTTGTCGCTGGGTTCACCAATTAAACGCATAATGTATTGGACTGTACGTCTATGCCCCCCACCCCGCCTGCGCACGTCTGTTATTTAGGAGCGGGGAGAATTATGGTTAAACAAGTTCCACGAGCGACACCTTCATCCGGCAATTGGATCGACACAAGTGGCTGTGCGCGTTTGTGAGACGCGTGAGTGAGATTGTGCCACGGAAAGTAAATGATGAAAGTATTTTCTTTATTTTACTTTACCAGGTAAGGCTCACTGAGACTGTGTAGCTCTTTTTCAGAATCGACCTGCCCATCGCAGATGATAGCTCAACGAAGCGGCTTATCGTCGTGTGGAAATGTTTTGCAGCGAAATACTCGAAATTCGTGATGTTGATTGTAAATGTGGAGGGGAAAACCGGAGGACCCGGGGGGAAATCCACTCGACCATGGGGAGGACACGCAAACTTCAAATATCAAGACGTCGGGGTTGGGATCGAACCCGCGACCTTCTGTATACGAGGCGAGGTAGTTGACATCTCAGTTCCTCTAACTCCCCCGCGTAGCCACAGAAGTGCCTCCTTATTTCGACGAAAGATTCCATTTGCTGCTCCACGTTTCTGGAATCCCCTTGCTGCTCATCTACAGCTCGATTCCCGTCGCTTCACTCCCCCTCTTTATTTTTATTATTACACGCTATTGATGAACTCACTCTGTTTGTTGTCGTATCTTCAAATCTTGTAACTCAATTTTTACCCACTTGCCAATGTGGTATCGACTGCAAACTTGGCATACTTATGTCATACTGATGACAAGACTATATTCTATCATAAAAATAAAAAACATGTATTTTAAAACATTATTTTACACGCTTTTGATAAACTCACTCTGTCTGTTGTCGTATCTTCAAATCTTGTAACTCAATTTTTTCCCACTTCCCAATGTGGTATCGACTGCAAACTTGGTATACTTATCTCATACTTTTTCTTGAGCCTCGCGCTCTCATGTTGCATAGTTTGTTTTGATTCCCGTGTGTTTCGTAAACGACCGAGTTTGTTCGCTGTGCAATACTCCTTCAGGATCCTGCTGAACTCTTTTCTTCTGCAGTATTGAGGGTTGTTGCCTTTGTTTTGTTGTTGCCGGCAACTGGATAAACGGGATCATCCGTGTGAGGCTCTGGGTCTCTGTGTGAGTCTATGGGTCTTTTTGTGCGCATATGGGTCTCGATGTGAGTCTATGGGTCTCGACGTGAGTCTCTAGGCCCTTCTGTGAGTCTCTGTGTGAGTCTATGGGCCTCTCTGTGTGAGACGAAGCGTTCTCTCTGTGTGAGTCTCTGTGTGAGTCTATGGGCCTCTCTGTATGAGACGAAGCGTTCTCTCGGTGTGAGTCTCTGGGCCTCTCTGTGTGAGTCGAGGCGTTCTCTCTGTGTGAGTCTCTGTGTGAGTCTCTGTGTGAGTCTATGGGCCTCTCTGTGTGAGACGAAGCGTTCTCTCTGTGTGAGTCTCTGTGTGAGTCTCTGTGTGAGTCTCTGTGTGAGTCTCTGTGTGAGTCTATGGGCCTCTCTGTGTGAGACGAAGCGTTCTCTCTGTGTGAGTCTCTGTGTGAGTCTCTGTGTGAGTCTATGGCACATTTGGTGTTTCCGTGTATTCAGAGAATCCCCCGGTACCCCCCCCCCCCTCTCGCTTCTCTGTGGAAGCCCCACGTCTTATTTATGGATTACAACTGCCACGCCCCCACCCTGCCGGTCATGCGTCATCATCAATGACGTCACAGACTCTCTCGGGCCGTGAATGGGCCCCACAACCACCGAGCGTCGTTGCCCTAGCGCGCCGGGCAGGATCGGTGGTTTAAGGGGCCGTCCATAAATGACGTCACGCGATTTTGGACGATTTTTGACCCCCCCCCCCTCGTCACACGACGTCGCAAAAAGTCAGATTCCCCCCCCCCCTCAAATATGACGTCACAAAGCTCTGCCTTCCCCCCCCAAACCATATTTCCATTTTGAAAATAAAACATGCTTCAAATCGCTTTAAACTATTGTCATTGTAGTGCGTATTTAATGTGGCGCTGCACTCTGATGTTGTAGGAGAAAACATTTATTAAAACGTCTATTTAATTAAGTAGAACGTGTTGTCTATATTTATTTAAAGTTGCGCATTTTGATGTGACGTCACATTTCTCAAACCTCCCCCCCTCGTCACACATCGTCACAAACGTCTGACCACCACCCCCCCCCCCCCCATAGGTGCGTGACGTCATTTATGGACGGCCCCTTATGACAAAACGTTACGAGGAGGCAGTACAGCAACGTGCCTCCTCGCATGCCTCATGGATTGTCTCCGAGCGCATTATACACGCTCGCCAGTTGGCTGAGAACATCTCGATATATAAAAGGGAAATTTGTGATTATGTGTGTCTTTTCAAAATGTTTAGCGTACCTCCCGACATGCAACAAACTTGAAATTTGCCTTGTGGGTACTTTCCAGACTGTACACCATGCAAACATTATAAAAATAGACTTTTGTATTTTTTTGGGAGGGGGGGGGCGCAATAATGCATATATTTTGCACGGCAAGTGAGCTGTGACGTCACATCTGTCATGTGACCCGCGTGCGGAAGCGTAACTGAGTGTGCCTGCTGATCGCGGGTAAAGTGACATACAAATGTGTTGCAGGTCTAAGGCGTTCTTCGCGCAGCATTGGTTGTGTAAGTGGTGTGGTGTGTGAACATCGCCACTGGGGAGACAAAGGCGGCCGGGCGTGGTGAATCCAAGTCCCGGGCGAAGTCGGGTAGTAAAGCTAGTCTTGATATATCGAGAACTGCAAAGCAGTTGTTGGCACTTGCTCACCACCTGGCAGTCTTGCAGATTGGTCTGTGGTTCCTACTTCAGCGACTGTGAGATGCAATTGGCACGAATGACGCCATATAAAACGAATTATTCGGTTTTTTTAGATTAGATATCGCCATTACTTGCATGTCTGTGAGTGTTGGATTTCATTCCGAGGGATTTTATTGTTGTTGTCCAAAACTTGGTCCGGAACCCCGCTGATTCACTCCAATCACTCGCTCGCTCAGCCGTTTCCTTGTCACTGTTCAATCACTACTACCGTAGTTAGACTGTTCCCGTGGGGCCTACCTTGTTGATTCGTCTCATGCACACTATGCTCACTCGCAAACACTGCAGGTCACAACAACACAAGAACAAAGATCCCCCGTATAGCCTTAACAGACTGTAGGGGCAAGTGCCGTTAGCGAGCACCTTTGAAGGCCGGAACTGCACACGAGGGGGTGTGTGGCCAGCACCACGCCCGACCGCCTTTGTCTCCCCAGTGGCGATGTTTTCACATCGCACCAGGTACTCATTTGAGGCTGAGTCGACCTAGGGGAGGCCCGGGACCGGTTCAGGTAATCGTCACTGACGCTGGCCGTGAGCGGGAATCGAACTCACTTAGCCGGGCCCGTAGCACAGTGCACTAACCACCGCGTCACACGCACACACACACCAATACACATTGACACGCAAAAAACACTCTGTCGCACACTCACAACGCACAGACTATTCGCCGACTCGGGAACTCTCCATCACAGTTAGTTCTGGACTCTCTGCTCGGCTCGCGTCCACGATCGGCCCAATTCACAGACGTGGCCAGTCAACGACGATCGGAGCACCCTCTGATCGGAGCAATTCAGTGATGAGATCCACAGCCGTGATGGGACATAATGATTCTTCATCCGTGATCGGGTGAATAGATGTGTGATCAAGCCAATGCGGGGCTCTGTTCAGCCCTGTGATCGGTCCCATCCGTGGCCGGGCCGAGGCGCATGTTGCAGGTCCAGCGCGGAATTGATTTGGGGGCCAAGGGGGGTGGAGATCGCTGCTTGTGGGGGGGCAGCGGGCGGTAGGGGGTGGAAGAGTTGGGGGGGGCTCATGAATAATGGAGCGAGCCCGGATCCATGGCTCTGATTTATTGATGGCGCGCGCCCTTGAAGGGGCTGGGACCGCCCTGAGAGGGGAGAGCGGAGAGAGGAGCCGGGTAGTGGTGACGGTGGTGGTAGTGGTGGTGGTGGTAGTGGTGGTGGTAGTAGTGGTGGTGGTGGTAGTAGTGGTAGCGGTAGTAGTGGTGGTGGTGTCGCTGGTAGTGGTAGTATCGGTGCGTCCTACTCTGCCTGGGAGCGAAGGCCCCAACTGTAACAACAACAACAGCAACAACAACAAAATCAGCAGCAACAACAGCAACAACAACAAAATCAGCAGCAACAACAACATCATCAGCAACATCGCCCTCCCCCCTTCACCGACTTGAAACTACTGGAGGCTGCGTCTGTGAGACACAGCGCCCACGTCAATGAGAGCCTCCCTCTCTACAAATACCGCGAATACCAAAGTGAGCCACTTTGGTATTCGCGGGAGGCACAGTAGGAGGGGGGGGCAGTGGGAGGGGGGCACAATGGGTGGGGGGGGGCACAGTGGGAGGGGAGCACAGTGGGAGGGGGGCACAGAAGGAGGGAGGGCACAGTGGTTGGGAGGGGGAGCACAATGGGTGGGAGCGGGGGCACAGTGGGAGGGGGGGCACAGTAGGAGGGGGGGCACAGTAGGAGGGGGGCACAGTGGGAGGGAGGGCACAGTGGAAGGGGGGGGGCACAATGGGTGGGAGGGGGGGCACAGTGGGAGGGGGGCACAGTAGGAGGGGGGGCACAGTGGGAGGGGGGCACAATGGGAGGGGGGCACAGTGGGAGGGAGGGCACAGTGGGAGGGGGGCACAGTAGGAGGGGGCACAGTGGGAGGGGGGGCACAGTGGAAGGGGGGGGGGAGCACAATGGGCGGGAGGGGGGGGCACAGTGGGGGCGCCTCTGCCGGTAGTCAATGAACCCGTGCCACTTGGGACTGCCCCGTGACCTCCTTCCCGCAGCGAGCCTTCCACACTCCACACGACGGCCTCGAACTCCACTTAGTCTGGCACAAGCGCCTGTGGTCACGCCACCTCAGTGGCGAACGCCGTCTGCGTGCGTGTGTGGTGGGGGGGGGGGGGGTGTAAAACGTCAGTACTAAGGGAGACAAAGGCGGCCGGGCGTGGTGCTGGCTAACCACCCCCTCGTGTTGCCGTTCCGGCCGTCATAGGTTATATATCTTTGTCCCGAACAAAACTTGGGACACGTGCTGTTCGCTAGCAGCTATGAAGGCCAACAATAACGAAGACACACTCACAAACACTCAACACTCACAAACACTCAGCATGGCTATCTTCCAATGTAGTTTCACAGGGTGTCGGCGTGACTGTCATTAGCGATCATTATCTGTGAGAGAAAAAAAGAGCTTTCCAGCTCATCGGATTTATCTAAAACAAATAAATATTCTGATTCTGATTAAGGCCGACGCGGCAAGAACAACGCCCGGCCGCCTTTGTCTCCCCAGTGCCGATGCACAGTTGACTTCGTTTCGATTTTGATTCATCTCGTGCCTTTGCCGACGATTCTTAACTCTTTTGCAAACGACACCCGCCTCAAATTTCGATTTAAAGCTTTCGTGACTGCAGGGATTCATCTTCTTGGTTCTTTCGGTAAAGTCACGTAGAATGGAAATAATAAAATAATAAAAATAAAACATAATAAAATAATTCTCACGACGTTTCGGCCACAACGCAAGCAGCCGTCCTCAGGTGGAGAGCAGGTCTGTCGAGTAGACAGAGTCTTCACCTGAGGACGGCTGCTTGCGTTGTGGCCGAAACGTCGTGAGAATTATTTTATTATGTTTTATTTTAATTATTTTATTACTTCCCTTCTACGTGACTTTACCGAAAGAACCAAGAAGATGACACCCGCCTCATCTCTTCCCGCGTTGTCACCCGGTCCAACGAGACACATTCTTGAACCCGTTGAAGGCCGAGGTCGACCTCAAGGGAGAGGCACGGCACTGCTGCTGCTGCTGTTGTTGCCGTCGTTTGTTCGGCAAAGGCTCCGCCTAAAACCTCGCTTCAATTAACCACGCGTCAACATCGAAGTTTAATCAACACAGTCATATTGTATTGCGCTCGGGATTCATCTCGCACGCAAAATTTACAGGACCCGGCCACGCCATAAACATAATTTTCCGGAGCTCAGCCCGGTCCGGCGCTGTGACAACGCCGGCTGACACGTTGAGCCGCGCGCCACGGGCTCGGAACGCGAAGTGGCATCTCCCCCCGTACACGCGCGAAACTTCGGAATCGGAATCTTTATCACTCCTGGAGGAGGAATGAAGATTGAGCTGTACGTCTCTCCCCCCCCGCCCCCTCCACAGATGTCTAGCAGGGGCACGCGGTTAGAATGTTACAACAACAACAACAAACAATACAAAAACACAATACAAAAACAAATGATAGGAGTGTAAAGTAGAGGGAAGGGAAGCGAATCACAACGAGGTATATACAATCTTGATTTGAAGCTTTCGTGATTGCAGGAATTTATACTCTTTGGTTCTTTCGGTAAAGTCACGTCGGTAGAAAAATAAAACATTTTTTTATTTTGTTTTATTTTTCTACCTACGTGACTTTACCGACAGAACCAAAGAGTAAGGCAGAGATACAAACAAAACCAAACTATTTTATTTTACCAGCTACAACCCACTGAGCTATTAGCTTCCTCTTTATTTCAGAAGCGACCTGGCCACGAATGATAGGCCAAGGAGGCCGCTTGACGTGTGGACGTTCATAGCAGCGAAATGATTCCAAATAATCCAAACGCGTGTTTCTTAGCCTGGGCTCGTGGGACCAGCTTGTCGCGCCTCTGCCGTTGCTGCTGCCGCCGCTGCTGCTGCTTCGTGACGCTCAATATTACTGACAAATAGGCGATATCGCTCTTGATATGATTATTTTTGGAAGAGGCACACGCGCGACATTACCCACATTCTCAGGTTTTTTCGGTAAAGTCACGTAGGTAAAACATTAAAAGTAATGAAAGTAAAATAAAACAAAACAAAAATAAAAATAAAATTCACGACGTTTCGGAGGCAACACAAGTCTCCGTCATCAGGTGGGACCGTCACAGCCAGATTAGCTGCATCAAGTGAAGCAATGATTCAAAATGTAATCCCTTATAAGCAAGTTGAAGGGGGGGAGGAGAGGGGGGGGGAGTTCATCAGAATGTGGTAGCCAATGAATGGAACGTATCGGGAGGGAGGGGGGTGGGAGGGGGAGGGAGCCAACAAAACATTTGGCGACGGCTTGGACGCGGCTGCTGCGCACGCCAACACAATACCCACGTGAGCACTTCGCGGTCGCTCAACAAGAACGGGCCCCAATAGCAGCCCGACAGCGCGCTGTTTGCGAGCACGTGTCAATGTGCCACAGCTACAACTTTGTAACCGGGCCGCCCCCTTTCACCGAAAAAACCCATTCGAAGAACTTTTTTTGTTTTGACCGTCCGTCGCCTTTTGTGTAAAAAAAACCTCGAAAAAAAACACAGGAACGAACAGCCATCTCCAGCTGCGTTCGTCGGCACAAGGCGGGGGGGAGGGGAGGAGGGTGGTGGGGTAAACGCGACAGAGGCACTGCTAATTCAATTAGCGACGAGACCCATATCGCTTACAATCTGACCGGCACGGGGTTGGGGTAAGGCGGCGGGGGAGGGGGGGTGGGGTGGGAAGGCGGGGGAGGGGTACGGGTTGTGCCGAGAGGATGAGGATGGAGGAGGGTGGCCCTAAGGAGCGTAATTTTTGCGAGTGAGATCATTTGACGGCAGCGTTCAATCCCCGCCATCGACCACGGAGGCAAAGGGAGCCGTCGCTCGTTCGCCGGAGAGCATCGCGCGCGCCAACTCGCGCGAGATGCCTTCTCATTCATTAGAAGAGGACTCGGCGGAGGACGCGAAGATAAAGATGCCCCGTATAGGCTTCGCAGACTTTTGGGGCAAGTGCTGGTGTCGAGTGGCGCCTTTGAAGGTTAGAACGGCCATCAGCGATGTTAACACAGCGCGCCACGTGCTCACTTCGGGACTGGTTCGGAACTTCGTCAGTGGTGTTGGCCGTGAGCGGCATTCGTAGTCGGGTCACCGGGTTTGTAGGACAGTGTGTGAACCACCAATGACACCACCACACCAAAGACACCACCACCAGCAACAACAGCACCACTAACGACAACATAAACAGCACCGACAACATCAGCACTAACACCACCACCAACAACATCAGCACTAACACCACCACGACCAACATCAGCACTAACACCACCAACATCAGCACTAACACCACCACCACCAACATCAGCACTAACACCACCACCACCAACATCAGCACTAACACCACCACCAACATCATCACTAACACCACCACCACCAACATCAGCACTAACACCACCACCAACATCAGCACTAACACCACCACCACCAACATCAGCACTAACGCCACCAACATCAGCACTAACACCACCACCACCACCACCAACATCAGCACTAACACCACCAACAACATCAGCACTAACACCACCACCACCAACATCAGCACTAACACCACCAACAACATCAGCACTAACACCACCACCACCACCAACATCAGCACTAACACCACCACCAACATCAGCACTAACACCACCAACAACATCAGCACTAACACCACCACCACCAACATCAGCACTAACACCAACACTACCAACATCAGCACTAACACCACCACCAACATCAGCACTAACACCACCACCACCAACCACATCAGCACTAACACCACCACCACCAACATCAGCACTAACACCACCACCACCAACATCAGCACTAACACCACCACCAACCACATCAGCACTAACACCACCACCACTAACATCAGCACTAACACCACCACCAACATCAGCACTAACACCAAAATCAGCACTAACACCACCACCAACATAATCACTACAAACCTGTCAACCCCTGATCAGTGCCTACCATATTAAAGATCAATTCAGATCTTATTGGTCACTCGGCGCCCTTATACATCTCAACGTTCATCCTACAAAGCCCCATCATAAGCAGATCAACACAAACAAATAGACAACAAAAACACATGTGTTGTGCCCGCATTGAAACGCCTGTACGCCGTCAACGGACCTGCAAACTCCATTGTCCCTTTACAAGAAGAACACGTGGCACTGCCACCACCATGAACGACCACGACAAGCGGTGTCAAATTCACGCTGGCCAAGTAAGAGGGGCACGTGTCACGTGTCACGTGTCGCGTCCGCTGGGTTCGTTCCAGCGCCGTCCCCTGCCACCCCCACCACAAACTCCCCCCCCGCCCTCCTCGCCCCCACCCCCCTCACCCCCCACCCGCCCCACCCCCCCCGTGCAGAATCGATTTCTGAATTAGGCGGCGATATTAAATAATGAATATACTTGCCGTGATTGATGTTTTTACATTATCACAATATCGGGTTATCAATCACGGCCCACTTGACTTAATGCAATAACGCGTGGAGTAGCGTCGAGTCTCGTTTGCGTAATCCGCGCGTGACACTCGGGAAAAGCGGCAGCAGCAGCAGCAGCGGCCCCCCCGTACCGCACTCACCAAGACGAGGGACACGCAGACAAAGATCCCCCCCCCCCCCCGCGCGTAGTCTCGAACAGACAGATTGGGGCCAAGTGCCGTTCGCGAGTTGCACCTCCGAATGATGGCACGGCGCACGAGGAGGTGGGTGGCCAGCGACACCTCGCCAGACCGACCGACCCCTTTCTGTGGCTGCTTCGTACGCACATCGCACAAGGCTACCCGATTGAGGCTGAGTCGACCTAGGGGAGGCCCAGGTCCGCTTTGCGATCATCGTCGCCAGGTGTTGGTGGCCGTGCGCTGGAATCGAACTCGGGTCGACGGGTTCGTAGCGCAGCGCGCTAGACCACTACGAGACGCACACACACACACACTCATCGACATGTCGACGTCCCTACCTCCCACGGCCCCCGTCCAGAAATCAACCGACCCAACAAGACATGTCAAGCAACACTGCCCCTACAATGAGCGAATGAGCATATCAAACGGTCTACAAACCACACAATCGCCAGCAACGTCGCGCTCTCAAAGGCAAAGATCCCCTTCCACCACCACCACCACGCTCTTCCCCCGACCCCTCACCCATGCTCACCCTCTTCCTCCTGCCTGCGCCCAACCTTGCACCCTCCCTACTACCCTCCAGCCACCCCCCCCCACAGAGCCCCCCCCCCGTCTCCACCCCCTCCCACCCGACCAGGCCTCCTACCCACGCACAGAAATAATCACGTCGGCCTGTTTGAACCCCTAATTGATACCTAGATGGATGGATGCATTAATAGAGAAGGGAGCGCGTCTTTGTTTAAGCAGGTTTGGGTCTATTGGGGAGATTAACCTCTTCCCGTTGCCAGGGGGACAGTCTTGAAGTGTCCTCAAGGCGATTCGCATGCAAAGCGATCGCAGGACCGGTTCAGATAATCGTCACCGGTGCGGGTTGCCGACAGCGGGAATCGAACTCGGGTCGCCGGGATCACAGCGCAGCGAGCTAATCGCTGCGCCACCGCTCCCCCGTGAGCACAAACCCAAGGCACGCTGGGTGTCAACGCATCCCCACGGTTGGCTACGTATGGCGCGGAAGAGGTTCAACATACAGACATTACCTTGTGTCACTCTCCTAACACTCTCCTAACACACTCACAACACTCTCCTAACACACTCCTAACACACTCCTAACACACTCACAACACACTCCTAACACACTCCTAACACACTCCTAACACACTCACAACACACTCACAACACACTCCTAACACACTCCTAACACACACCTAACACACTCACAACACACTCACAACACACTCCTAACACTCTACTAACACACTCCTAACACACACCTAACACACTCACACCACTCTCCTAACACACTCACAACACACTCCTAACACACTGCTAACACACTCCTAACACACTCCTAACACTCGGTTGGCTACGTATGGCGCGGAAGAGGTTCAACATACAGACATTACCCTGTGTCACTCTCCTAACACTCTCCTAACACACTCACAACACTCTCCTAACACACTCCTAACACACTCCTAACACACTCACAACACACTCCTAACACACTCCTAACACACTCCTAACACACTCACAACACACTCACAACACACTCCTAACACACTCCTAACACACACCTAACACACTCACAACACACTCACAACACACTCCTAACACTCTACTAACACACTCCTAACACACACCTAACACACTCACACCACTCTCCTAACACACTCACAACACACTCCTAACACACTGCTAACACACTCCTAACACACTCCTAACACTCTTACAACACACTCACAACACAATCCTAACACAATCCTAACACACTCCTAACACACTCACACCACTCTCCTAACACACTCCTAACACACTCCTAACACTCTACTAACACTCTCCTAACACTCTCCTAACACACTGCTAACACACTCCTAACACACTCCTAACACTCTCCTAACACACTCTGAACACACTCCTAACACTCTCACAACACACTCACAACACACTCCTAACACACTCCTAACACACTCCTAACACACTCCTAACACACTCACAACACACTCCTAACACACTCCTAACACACTCCTAACACACTCCTAACACGCTCCTAACTCACTTCTAACACACTCCTAACACTCACAACACATCTCTTAACACACTCCTAACACACTCACAACACTCTACTAACACTCTCCTAACACTCTCCTAACACACTCCTAACACACTCCTAACACACTGCTAACACTCCTAACACACTCCTAACACTCTCCTAACACACTCTGAGCACACTCCTAACACTCTCACAACACACTCACAGCACACTCCTAACACACTCCTAACACACTCCTAACACACTCCTAACACACTCACACCACTCTCCTAACACACTCACAACACACTCCTAACACACTGCTAACACACTCCTAACACACTCCTAACACTCTTACAACACACTCACAACACAATCCTAACACAATCCTAACACACTCCTAACACACTCACACCACTCTCCTAACACACTCCTAACACACTCCTAACACTCTACTAACACTCTCCTAACACTCTCCTAACACACTGCTAACACACTCCTAACACACTCCTAACACTCTCCTAACACACTCTGAACACACTCCTAACACTCTCACAACACACTAACAACACACTCCTAACACACTCCTAACACACTCCTAACACACTCCTAACACACTCACAACACACTCCTAACACACTCCTAACACACTCCTAACACACTCCTAACACGCTCCTAACTCACTTCTAACACACTCCTAACACTCACAACACATCTCCTAACACACTCCTAACACACTCACAACACACTCCTAACACACTCCTAACACACTCCTAACACACTCCTAACACACTCACAACACTCTACTAACACTCTCCTAACACTCTCCTAACACACTCCTAACACACTCCTAACACACTGCTAACACACTCCTAACACACTCCTAACACTCTCCTAACACACTCTGAACACACTCCTAACACTCTCACAACACATTCACAGCACACTCCTAACACACTCCTAACACACTCACAGCACACTCCTAACACACTCCTAACACACTCACAACACACTCCTAACACACTCCTAACACACTCCTAACACACTCCTAACACGCTCCTAACTCACTTCTAACACACTCCTAACACTCACAACACATCTCCTAACACACTCCTAACACATTCACAACACACTCACAACACATCTCCTAACACAATCCTAACACACTCACAACACACTCCTAACACACTCCTAACACACTCCTAACACACTCACACCACTCTCCTAACACACTCCTAACACACTCCTAACACACTGCTAACACACTCCTAACACACTCCTAACACTCTCCTAACACACTCTGAACACACTCCTAACACACTCCTAACACACTCCTAACACTCTCCTAACACACTCCTAACACACTTCTAACACACTCCTAACACACTCCTAACACTCTCACAACACACTCCTAGCACACTCCTAACACACTCCTAACACACTCTTAACACACTCCTAACACTCTCACTAACACACTCCTAACACACTCCTAACACACTCCTAACACACTCACAACACAATCCTAACACACTCCTAACACACTCACAACACTCTCACAAACACATTCCTAACACACTCCTAACACACTCCTAACACACTCCTAACACACTCCCAACACACTCCTAACACTCTCCTAACACTCTCCTAACACACTCCTAACACACTCACAACACACTCCGAACACACTCCTAACACACTCACAACACACTCCTAACACACTTCTAACACACTCCTAACACACTCCTAACACACTCCTAACTCACTCCTAACACACTCCTAACACACTGCTAACACTCTCCTATCACTCTCCTAACACACTTACATCACACTCCAAACACACTCCTAACACACTGCTAACACTCTCCTATCACTCTCATAACACTCTCCTAACACACTCACAACACTCTCCTAACACACTCCTAACACTCTCCTAACACACTCAGTACACTCTTCTAACACACTTCTAACACACTCCTAACACACTCCTAACACACTCCTAACACACTCCTAACACTCTCCTAACACACTCCTAACACACTCCTAACACTCTCGTAACACACTCCTAACACACTCCTAACACACTCCTAACACTCTCCTAACACACACCTAACACACTCCTAACACTCTTAACACACTCACAACACACTCCTAACACACTCCTAACACTTCTAACACACTCACAACACACTCCTATCACACTCCTAACACACTCCTAACACACTCCTAACACACTCCTAACACACTCTTAATACACTCCTATCACACTCCTAACACACTCCTAACACTCTCCTAACACACTCCTAACACTCTCCTAACACACTCCTAACACGTTCCTAACACACTCCTAACACACTCACAACACTCTCCTAACGCACTCCTAACACACTCCTAACACACTCCTAACACTCTCCTAACACACTTACAAAACACTCCTAACACTCTCCTAACGCACTCCTAACACTATCCTAACACACTCCTAACACTCTCCTAACAAACTTACAAAACACTCCAAACACTCTCCTAACACACTCCTAACACACTCACAACACACTCACAACCCACTCCTAACACGCTCCTAACACACTCCTAACACTCTCCTAACACACTCCTAACACACTTCTAACACACTCCTAACAAACTCCTAACACACTCCTAACACACTCCTAACACTCTCCTAACACACTCACAACACACTCACAACACACTCCTAACACACTCACAACACACTCCTAACACTCTCCTAACACACTCCTAACACACTCACAACACACTCCCAACACACTCCTAAAACAATCACAACTCACTCCTAACACACTCACACCACACTCCTAACAAACTCACAACACACTCCTAACAAACTCACAACACACTCCTAGCACTCTCACAACACACAGCTAACACTCTCCTGACACACTCCTAACACACTCCTAACACACTCCTAACACACTCACAACACACTCCTAACACACTCGTAACACACTCCTAACACACTCCTAACACACTTCTAACACACTCCTAACACACACCTAACACGCTCCTATCACTCTCCTATCACACTCCTAACACTCTCACAACACACTGCTAACACTCTCCTAACACACTTCTAACACACTTCTAACACACTTCTAACACACTCCTAACACACTCCTAACACACCCACAACACACTCCTAACACACTCACACCACACTCCTAACACACTCACAACACACTCCTAACACTCTCCTAACACACTCCTAACACACTCACAACACACTCCTAACACACTCCTAACACACTCCTAACACACTCAAAACACACTCCTAACACTCTCCTAACACACACCTAACACACTCCTAACACACTTCTAACACACTCCTAACACGCTCCTATCACACGAGGTCGCCCGAACGAGGCGCCCTATTGCCTGCCTCCTAACGACACATCGAGCCACTAATTTGCCGCATAATTTAATTCCTCGCGCCCGACTTCATAATCCTGTCCGCGGCAATCAGTGTCCGTGCCGAGATTAGACAACAGCGCGTACGATCCCCCAAATGCGCGCCTACCCCTAACCCCTACCCCGAGCCGACCTCGCTTCACCCACCCCATGCTGCGCTTTAAATCATCATCATCATCAGCAGCAGCAGTGAGTAGCCATGATCAATCCACTGCTGGATGAAGGCCACCCCAAGCCGCTTCCTCCTCATCCCTCCTCTCACGCTCCTGCGATGTTAAAAAAAGAAAAATCCGTCCAATAATGTTGAACACGTGACGACGAATACGCACGAATCGATGTCACATTCTCCTGGGCTACACATCAACGCGGAGCGAAGGGAGTGGGGGGTTCTGGCCGTCTCGCCCGTGGCACAAACGCCTCTCGTGAAGTTCGCCAAGAGTGTCGTGACGACGTCGGGGTTTAATGTCCGTCGTTCATGATTCGTTTTTGTCTTGTCGAACGAGGCCACGCCGTGTACGTGAAGCACTCTTTGTCGGCGACATCTGACGACGCAGCGCTGAGTCAGCTGATGAAACCCAGGAGGTCGAAACAGTCGCAGGCTTCTTTTCGTTTAAACAAATACTGCTGCCGTTTCTGGACGATGAACGCCAAGAGGCAGACGGACTTAAGCGGAAATTGTGTCTGCGTGTGTGGATACACGGCAAAGTTCTGCAATGCGGGGTATTTAATGTGACCCCACAATGATCCACGGGTCAGACACAAACAATTGAGGAACGGGTGCAAGTGAGCTGCGTGTTGCGGCGGAAATGAAGAGGGGGGGGGGGTTGAAGGGAGGGAACCAAAGCTGCAGATGACCGGCGAATGTAATCCAGACGCGTGGAGCAGCGACGCGGAGTGACTTTGTGTTGTGACCGAAGATTGAGCAAATTGACTTTTTCGTCGCGATGAGACACTTCCTGAGGCTACGCGAGGGAGTTGGAGGAGCTGAGTGGCCCTTTAGGTCATTGGCGAACCAGGCGACCCGTGACAATAATGGCTGCGAGCGACAGGAGGTGGTGGTGGCAGCGTGGGTGGAGGAGTGGGTGAAGGAGGAGTGGGTGAAGGAGTGGGTGAAGGAGTGGGTGAAGGAGGAGTGGGTGAAGTAGGAGTGGGTGAAGGAGTGGATGAAGGAGGAATGGGTGAAGGAGGAGTGGGTGAAGGAGGAGTGGGTGGAGGAGAAGTGGGTGGAGGAGAAGTGGGTGAAGGAGTAGTGGGTTCAGTTCAATGCAGTTAATTCAGTTTGCATGTATTAGGTGTAGCCCTGTGAGCCATTCGGCTCTTGAATCGGGTGCAACCGCAACAAACAAAAACATGAACAAGAAACATCTTAAAGTGACTACACGCAACGGAAAAAACTGCAAAGTCTTCCAGAAAAAGCACCGTATATCAATGATGTGTGCAGAAATCTCAGTGGGATGCAAGTCAAACAATAACAACCATGAGACAATTTAGATTAAAGTTATCAGTCTGTTTTCGAAATCACCAAAATAAAGCTGTAAAAACAACGTAACAGTGATCATAGGAACTGTGATTCAAATTTAACAATAAACGATCCACACAACATGTACGACCAAACTTTGCAGCCATAGCTGGCAGCATGAGTCACTCCATAACAGCAGGAATATCAGTAGGAGTATCAAACATTGTCAATGCACCTTTAAAGATCAGCACACTATAATCAAAACTCAAGATCATACTTTGCAGTGGTTATCCGGAGCGATACATTTGATTTCAGGCCACTGAATAGCAGTGGCAGTAATGAAGGAGGAGTGGGTGAAGGAGTTAGTGAAGGAGGAGTGGGTGAAGGAGGAGTGGGTGAAGGAGGAATGGGTGAAGGAGGAGGAGTGGGTGAAGGAAGAGTGGGTGAAGGAGGAGTGGGTGAAGGAGGAGTGGGTGAAGGAGGAGTGGGTGAAGGAGGAATGGGTGAAGGAGGAGGAGTGGGTGAAGGAGGAGTGGGTGAAGGAGTTAGTGAAGGAGGAGTGGGTGAAGGAGGAGTGGGTGAAGGAGGAATGGGTGAAGGAGGAGGAGTGGGTGAAGGAAGAGTGGGTGAAGGAGGAGTGGGTGAAGGAGGAGTGGGTGAAGGAGGAGTGGGTGAAGGAGGAGTGGGTGAAGGAGGAGAGGGTGAAGGAGAAGTGGGTGAAGGAGGCATCGGTGGAGGAGTGGGTGAAGGAGTGGGTGAAGGAGGAGTGGGTGAAGGAGGAGAGGGTGGAGGAGCAGTGGGTGAAGGAGGCATCGGTGGAGGAGTGGGTGAAGGAGTGGGTGAAGGAGGAGTGGGTGAAGGAGGAGTGGGTGAAGGAGGAGTGGGTGAAGGAGGAGTGGATGAAGGAGGAGTGGGTGAATGAGGAGTGGGTGAAGGAGGAGGTGAAGGAGGAGTGGGTGAAGGAGGAGTGGGTGAAGGAGTGGGTGAATGAGGAGTGGGTGAAGGAGGAGTGGGTGAAGGAGGAGGTGAAGGAGGAGTGGGTGAATGAGGAGTGGGTGAAGGAGGAGGTGAATGAGGAGTGGGTGAAAGAGGAGTGGGTGAAGGAGGAGTGGGTGAAGGAGGAGTGGGTGAAGGAGGAGTGGGTGAAGGAGGAGTGGGTGAAGGAGGAGTGGGTGAAGGAGGCATGGGTGGAGGAGTGGGTGAAGGAGGAGTGGATGAAGGAGGAGTGGGTGAAGGAGGAGTGGGTGAAGGAGGAGTGGGTGGAGGAGGAGTGGGTGAAGGAGGAGTGGGTGAAGGAGTGGGTGAAGGAGGAGTGGGTGGAGGAGGAGTGGGTGAAGGAGGAGTGGGTGAAGGAGTGGGTGAATGAGGAGTGGGTAGAGGAGGAGTGGGTGAAGGAGGAGTTGGTGAAAGAGGAATGGGTGAAGGAGGAGTGGGTGAAGGAGGAGTGGGTGAAGGAAGAGTGGGTGAAGGAGGAGAGGGTGAAGGAGGAGTGGGTGAAGGAGGAGTGGGTGAAGGAGGAGTGGGTGAAGGAAGAGTGGGTGAAGGAGGAGAGGGTGAAGGAGGAGTGGGTGGAGGAGGAGTGGGTGAAGGAGGAGTGGATGAAGGAGGAGTGGGTGAAGGAGGAGTGGGTGAAGGAGGAGTGGGTGGAGGAGGAGTGGGTGAAGGAGGAGTGGGTGAAGGAGTGGGTGAAGGAGGAGTGGGTGGAGGAGGAGTGGGTGAAGGAGGAGTGGGTGAAGGAGTGGGTGAATGAGGAGTGGGTAGAGGAGGAGTGGGTGAAGGAGGAGTTGGTGAAAGAGGAATGGGTGAAGGAGGAGTGGGTGAAGGAGGAGTGGGTGAAGGAAGAGTGGGTGAAGGAGGAGAGGGTGAAGGAGGAGTGGGTGAAGGAGGAGTGGGTGAAGGAGGAGTGGGTGAAGGAAGAGTGGGTGAAGGAGGAGAGGGTGAAGGAGGAGTGGGTGGAGGAGCAGTGGGTGAAGGAGGCATCGGTGGAGGAGTGTGTGAAGGAGTGGGTGAAGGAGGAGTGGGTGAAGGAGGAGTGGGTGAAGGAGTGGGTGAATGAGGAGTGGATGAAGGAGGAGTGGGTGAAGGAGGAGTGGATGAAGGAGGAGTGGGTGAAGGAGGAGTGGGTGAAGGAGGAGTGGGTGAAGGAGTCGGTGAAGGAGGAGTGGGTGAAGGAGTGGGTGAAGGAGGAGTGGGTGAAGGAGGAGTGGGTGAAGGAGGAGTGGGTGAATGAGGAGTGGGTGGAGGAGGAGTGGGTGAAGGAGGAGGTGAAGGAGGAGTGGGTGAAGGAGGAGTGGGTGAAGGAGGAGTGGGTGAAGGAGGAGTGGGTGAAGGAGGAGTGGGTGAATGAGGAGTGGGTGGAGGAGGAGTGGGTGAAGGAGGAGTGGGTGAAGGAAGAGTGGGTGGAGGAGGAGTGGGTGAAGGAGGAGTGGGTGAAGGAAGAGTGGGTGAAGGAGGAGTGGGTGGAGGAGGAGTGGGTGAAGGAGGAGTGGGTGAAGGAGGAGTGGGTGAATGAGGAGTGGGTTGAGGAGGAGTGGGTGAAGGAGGAGGTGAAGGAGGAGTGGGTGAAGGAGGAGTGCGTGAAGGAGGAATGGGTTTACGAGCTGGAAGAGGAATCTGCCTCGGCCTTGCTGCTGCTGCTGCTACTTCAGGACGCCAATGATTAAATGAATTTTACACAAAACAGACGACGCCGATTGATAAACTGTTGTTTTACACTACAGAAAGGGAACAGCAGAGTTTATAAAAAAACAACAACACATGTGCACGAATCCGCTTTAATATCCGCACAACGTAACCTGTTCGCGGCCGTCATGACCATTTAAAATTCATAATATTCCACGAAAAATAAATTTTATTTAAATCTAATGAGTTCATATGCGACTTGCGTTAAGTACGGTGAGTCGGGCGCTCACGGCCATTATCTGAGAAGGGATATTAACTCTCGCCTCTCTTTCTCTGAGTTTTTTTCTACTTTTATCTTCTCAAATAATAATAATATCAATAATAAAATGTTCGTGGCGAACACACGCGATGAAAATTCTTGGTCACAAATTAACGCGAATACCTTACTTTATATATATTATTTTTATTTTTTGAATAAAAAATCTTCAGACGTAACAAGATCAAAGGACTCTCCGAGCGTACACGTGGCCCTATTACTGTAATTGGGCAGAATAAATGCAAAGCAGGCATTTTCATTATCTCTCAAATGTTATGCGAAAAAGAATACTTAACTAACTTCCAAAGAATCCCAATGTGTGTGTGTGTGGTTTTTTTTGTACGCATGATTAACAACGGTGAGTCTCGGCATCCGTGTTGTGTGTGTGTGTAAACGTACATACACAATACTATCAACGAGTGAATTTCATATATTGGAATATTTGCTACATTAATGTAAATTTATTATAGGTCGACGTGCCTTGTACTCTCGTAGTAGTGCCTTACACCCACTATTCCCTTAAATGTATATCGAGTGAGACATCAGGCCCTGGGAAAATACAAACTAAACTATTTTAATTTTTACCAGGTAAGGCTCACTGAGCCGTATAACTCGTATTCAGACGCCACCTTGCCACAAATTATGTCTCAACGAAATGATTCATCGTGTGAATATTTATGATTCTAAATGTGGAGGGAACAGCCAGAGAACTCAGGGAAAAAAATCGACGCGACCACGGGGAGAGAGACACGCAAACTCCAAACATACAGCAGCAGCAGCAGGCGTCGGGGTCGGAATCGAACCCCGGACCAATGTACTGATACATCGTGAAAGTGACACATCCAGAAAATTGAATCATTATCATCACCACCACCACTATCATCACCACCACTATCATCAACACCACCATCATCATAATCATCACCACCACCATCATCATCACCACTATCATCACTACCACTATCATCACCACCACCACTATCATCACCACCACCACTATCATCACCACCACCACTATCATCACCACCACCAGCGTCATCATCATCATCACCACCATCATCATCATCATCACCACCACTATCATCAACACCACCAGCATCATCATCATCATCATCACCAGCATCATCATCATCATCACTACCACTATTATCATCACCACCACTATCATCAACACCACCAGCATCATCATCATCACCAGCATCATCATCATCATCACTACCATCATCATCACCACCATCATCACTACCACTATCATCAACACCACCAGCGTCATCATCACCACTGCCATCATCACCACCACCACCATCATCATCAGCCATGGTCAGTCCACTCACTATAGCATGAAGGCCTCCTCTAGACGCTGTGTCGGTCATGGAGATTGCATTGACCATACTTCACCACGTTGGCCAGTGTGCTGATGGGAGTGTGAGGCTCAGGACCAGTTCAGATACCACTCACTACTCATGTTAGGACTCTGGATGATAGATACATAAAATTTATAATAATGAGCTCAGTGCGCTAACCACTGCGATACCGCTCTCCAAAGACAAAGATCCCCCGTATAGACTTAACAGACTGTAGGGGCAAGTGCTGTTAGCGAGCACCTATGAAGGCTGGAACGGTACACGAGGGGGTGGGTGGCTTGCACCACGCCCGACCGCTTTGTCTCCCCAGTAGCGATGTTTACTCACCGCACCAGATACTCATTTAATGCTGAGTCGACTTAGGGGAGGCCCAGGACCGGTTCAAATAATCGTCACCGGTGTTGGCCGTGAGCGAGAATCAAACTCGGGTCGCCAGGTTCGTAGCGCAGCGTAGCGCTGACCGCTGCACTACCGCTTCCCACACACACGCGGACGCAAACGACGATACGAAAGGACTTCATAGTCACTCTACAAAAGCCGACGCATTATCTTCTGACGACAGCGGCTGCTTGTGGAGGCATTCGGCCAGCAATCGATTGACCGAGGCTGACGCTCACGCTGCTGCTACCGATGACGACGATGATCCCATCCGGATTGCCATGCTTTGGCGATGACACCGTAATCATCATCGTCGTCGTCGTCTTCGTCACCACCACCACGACCACCACCACCCCGTGGGCCATTAGCATCACTAAACGAGGCGAGTAAGGCTGCGCACACGCGCGCATCGCAAGTCGAAGGGGTAAAGCCGCGTGAGTCGACGACTCTTTCACGCTCCATCATTACCGTGGCGCGCAATCAAAGCGGTGGGGGGGGGGGCATCGCAGTGGCTGAATCAGCCACCGCCGCCGTTTCATCCGGAATTAATTTTCTCTCCGCAGATGCCTCTAATTAGACGCATCCTCGAGACGACGAAGTGCCAAGCGCCGACGAAAAAATGTGAACCCAATTTCCTACCCCCCCCCACCCTTCTGTTCTCGAGTTTATAACATTTTTGACACGCGTTTTTCTGTCTCTCACTGTTCAAGTAAACCTACCGTTAAAATTATAGACTGATCATTTCTTTGTCAGTGGGCAAACGTACAAAATCAGCGGGGGATCAAATACTTTTTTTCCCTCACTGTATACTAACCCCACCACAACCACCACCAACCCACAAAGACAAAGATCCCCCATATAGCCTTCACAGACTGTAGGGGCAAGTGCTGTTAGCGAGCACCTATGAAAGCCGGAATGGTACACGAGGGGGTGGGTGGCCAGCACATCGCCCGACCGCCTTTGTCTCCCCAGTCGCGATGTTTACACACCGCACCAGGTACTCATTTCGTCACCGGTGTTGGCCATGATCGGGAATCGAACCCGGGTCGCGGGTTTCTAGCGCAGCGTGGCGCTAAGCACTACACTATCGCTCCCACAACCACCATAAACCAAAGCCACCACTACCACCATCATCCTCCCATCTACCCTCTACTCTCTACCAACCAGGACCACCAACCCACTGCCAAAACATCACCGTACCTTCTCCTGGTTTTGGCATTCATCCTTGAAGATCCACCACCAAGACATAAAAAAACCCTCGACCACCATTTATACCCACGACCACCACCATCAACAAACCCCCAACACCATCAGAAAATGACAGTTCCTGAGCACAGGCCCTTAACGCCAAATGGCCAGAAACAATTAGCACTATTGAATGTGTACTGGATGCGAGTCAACACGTTCATTGAATTGTTCCAGGTTATTATAAGAACTTTGGAAGAGAAAGAGAGACGGACGGTAGGAGTGGGAATTCCAAAGCAGAGCAGCGCGAAGGAAAGAGCTGAGAGAGAGAGGAGAGTAGCGAGTTGGGTCACTGCCCTCTCTGACTTCGTGGCGAGATGTCAACTACCTCGCCTGGTATACAGGAGATCGTGGGTTCGATCCCGACCCTGACGCCTGCTGCCGGGTCACGCCGCGTGTACACCCATCCACTCACCATCTCACCCACCCACCCACCCTCTCACCCACTCACCATCTCACCCACTCACCCTCTCACCCACCCACCCTCTCACCCACCCACCCTCTCACCCATCCACCCACCCTCTCACCCACCCACCATCTCACCCACCCACCCACCCTCTCACCGACCCACCTTCTCAACCACCCTCTCACCCACCCACCCTCCCACCCACCAAGCCTCTAACCCACCCACCCACCCTCTCACCCACCCACCATCTCACCCACCCACCCACCCTCTCACCAACCCTCTCACCCACCCACCCTCTCATCCTCTCACCCACCCACCCTCTCACCCACCCTCCCACCCTCTCACCCACCCACCCACCAACACTCTAACCCACCCACCCTCTAACCCACCCACCCACCCTCTCACCCACCCACCCTCTCACACACTCTCTCACCCACCCACCCTATCACCCACCCACCCTCTCACCCACCCACCTTTTCATCCATCCACCCACCCTCTCAACCACCCTCTCACCCACCCAGCCACTCATCCATCCACCCACCCTCTCACCCACCTACCCTCTAACCCACCCACCCTCTAACACACCCACCCTCTCACCCACCCACCCACCCTCTAACTCACCCACCCACCCTCTAACCCAACCACCCTCACACCCCCCCACCCACCCTCTAACTCACCCACCCACCCTCTAACTCACCCACCCACCCTCTAACCCACCCACCCTCTCACCCACCCACCCTCTCACCCACCCACCCACCTTTTCACCCACCCAACCTTCCACCCACTCTCTCATCCACCCACCCTCTCACCCACCCACCCACCCTCTCACCCACCCTCTCAGCCACCCTACCAACCCTCTCAAACCACCCACCCACCCTCTCACCATCTCACCCACCCTCCCACCCACCCACCCTCTCACCTTCTAACGCACCCACCCACCCTATCAACTTTTCACCCACCCTCTCACCCACCCACCCACCCACCCTCTCATCCACCCACCCACCCTCTCACCGACCCACCCTCTCACCCACATTTTCACCCACCCACCCTCTCAGCCACCCACCATACCACCCACCCACCCTCTCATCCTCCCTCTCACCCACCCACCCTCTCATCCACCCTCTCACCCACCCACCCTCTCATCTACCCACCCACCCACCCTTTCATCCACCCACCCACCCGGACAATTCTGGACCCGTGGCTCGGTGGCTTCAATTCCCGACTTTGTCGTGACCCTCGCATCTGCGCGTCGCTGCGGGATTATCCTTCATCACGCAGCGCTACCCCCTCGCTCTACTCCCTCGCTGTACCCCCTCGCTCTACTCCCTCGCTCTACCCCCTCGCTCTACCCCCTCGCTCTACCCCCTCGCTCTACCCCCTCGCTCGACCCCCTCGCTCGACCCCCTCGCCCTACCCCCTCGCTCTACCCCCTCGCTCTACCCCCTCGCTCTACCCCCTAGCGCTACCCCCTCGCTCTACCCCTCGCTCTACCCCCTCGCTCTACCCTCTCGCTCTACCCCCTCGCTCTACCCCCTAGCGCTACCCCCTCGCTCTACCCCCTCGCTCTACCCCCTCGCTCTACCCCCTCGCTCTACCCCCTCGCTCTACCCCCTCGAGCCCCCAGCCCTGCCCCCCCCCCAAAACTCCCTTTTAGAGAAGGGGGGGGCAGCGAGGGGGTTATTTGGGGAGGAGCTGGGTGGTGGTGGTGTTGTTTTGTTTGTGAGCGTATCAATGTGTGTGTTAGCGTGTGTGTCAGTGTGTGGCCTTCATAGGTGCTCGCTAACAGCACTTGCCCCTACAGTCTGTTAAGGCTATACGGGGGATCTTTTATCTTTGTCAGTGTGTGTGTCAGTGTGTGTGTCAGCGTTTGTCAGTGTGTGTGTCAGTGTGTTAGCGTGTGTGTCAGTGTGTGTGTCAGTGTGTGTGTGTCAGTGTGTGTGTCAGTGTGTGTGTGTCAGTGTGTGTGTTAGCGTGTGTGTCAGTGTGTGTGTCAGTGTGTGTGTGTCAGTGTGTGTGTCAGCGTATGTGTCAGTGTGTGTGTGTCAGTGTGTGTGTCAGCGTGTGTCAGTGTGTGTGTCAGCGTGTGTCAGTGTGTGTGTCAGCGTGTTTGTTAGTGTATTTCAGTGTGTGTGTCAGTGTGTGTGTCAGTGTGTGTGTCAGCGTGTGTCAGTGTGTGTGTGTCAGTGTGTGTGTGTCAGTGTGTGTGTCAGCGTGTGTCAGTGTGTGTGTCAGTGTGTGTGTCAGTGTGTGTGTTAGTGTATTTCAGTGTGTGTGTCAGTGTGTGTGTCAGTGTGTGGATTAGTGTGTGCGTCAGTGTGTGTGTCAGTGTGTGTGTCAGCGTTTGTCTCACTGTGTGTGTCAGTGTGTGTGTCAGCGTGTGTATCAGCGTGTGTGTCAGTGTGTGTGTCAGTGTGTGTGTCAGTGTGTCCACGTGTGTGTCAGCGTGTGTCAGCGTGTGTGTCAGCGTGTGTCAGTGTGTGTGTCAGTGTGTGTGTCAGCGTTTGTCTCACTGTGTGTGTCAGTGTGTGTGTCAGCGTGTGTGTCAGTGTGTGTGTCAGTATGTGTGTCAGTGTGTGTGTCAGCGTTTGTGTCAGTGTGTGTGTCAATGTGTGTGTCAGTGTGTGTGTCAGCGTTTGTCTCACTGTGTGTGTCAGCGTGTGTGTCAGCGTGTGTATCAGCGTGTGTGTCAGCGTGTGTGTCAGTGTGTGTGTCAGCGTTTGTGTCAGTGTGTGTGTCAGTATGTGGGTCAGCGGTAGTGTAGCGGGTAGCGCGCTGCGCTACGAACCCGGTTCGATTCCCACTCACGGTAGACACCAGTGACCATTATTTGAGCCGTTCGTGGACATCCCCTAGGTCGACTCAGCCTCAAATGAGTACCTGGTGCGGTGTATAAACATCGCGGCTGGGGAGACAAAGGCGGCCGGGCGTGGTGGCTGGTCACCCACCACCTCGTGTGCCGTGCCGGCCTTCATCGGTGCCGCTTGCTGACAGCACTTGCCCCAATAGGCTACACGGGGGATGTTTGTCTTTGTGTATGACATGCAATAGACCTCTTAATTGCAGGCTACTGAATAGAATGTAGCCACCGCCACCATTAATTGTTGGCAACTTGACGAGGGTGTTTACAGAAAGGCACAAAACAAAGCAACTCTTTGTCCGTCAGAGACAAACAACGGACAGTGGCTAACGTGTTTATATTGTCCGTGTCGCCTCTCTCTTCAAGATGTTGATAATCTGTAAAGCACACACTCCCTCTCTCTGACACACTCACACACTCACACACACACACTCCCTCTCTCTCCCTGACACACACAAAGATCCCCCGTGTAGCATTAACAGACTGTAGGGGCAAGTGCTGTTAGCGAGCACCTATGAAGGCCGGAACGGTACAAGAGGGGGTGGGTGGCCAGCACCACGCCCGACCGCCTTTGTCCCACTAGTGGCAATGTTTACACACCGCACAGGTACTCATTTGAGGTTGAGTCGACCTAGGGGAGGCCCAGGACCGGTTCAGATAATCGTCACTGGTGTTGGCCGTGAGTGGGAATCGAACTCGGGTCGACAGGTTCGTAGCGCAGCGCGCTAACCATTATACCACCGCTCCCCCCCCCCACACACAGACACACACACACTCTCACACAGACACACGCACACACACTCTCTCACACAGACACACACACACACTCTCACACGGACACACAAACACACACACACTCTCTCACACAGACACACACGCACACACACTCTCACACAGACACACAGGCACACACACACTCTCTCACACAGACACACACACACACACTCTCACACGGACACATAAACACACACACACACTCTCTCACACAGACACACACACACACACACTCTCTCACACAGACACACACACACACTCTCACACACACTCTCTCACACAGACACACAGACACACACACTCTCTCACACAGACACACACACACTCTCTCACACAGACACACAGACACACACACTCTCTCACACAGACACACACACACTCTCTCACATAGACACACAGACACACACACTCTCTCACACAGACACACGCACACTTTCTCACACAGACACACACACTCTCTCACACAGACACACGCACACACACTCTCTCACACAGACACACGCACACTCTCTCACACAGACACACACACTCTCTCACACAGACACACACTCTCTCACACAAACACGCACACTCTCTCACACAGACACACACACACTCTCTCACACAGACACACAGACACACACACTCTCTCACACAGACACACACACTCTCTCACACAGACACACAAACACACACACTCTCACACAGACACACACTCTCTCACACAGACACACACACTCTCTCACACAGACACACACACTCTCTCACACAGACACACACGCACTCTCTCTCACACAGACACACACGCACGCACACTCAAACACTCAGCCACACATAAAGACAAACATCCTCCGTGTAGCCCGAACGGACTGTTGGGGAAAGTGGTGTTTGTGAGCATCTGTGGAGGCCGGCACCTGCACGCTACGATGTTCACACAGTGCGCCCGGTACTAAGTTAAGGTTGAGTCGACCTATGGGAGGGCCCGTACCGGTTCAGATATTCGACACTGGTATTGATTGTGAGATGGAATCGAACTCGGGCCGGCGAGTTGCTTCGTCATCATTACTGTGACGAAGCATCAGAAAACTTGCTGAGTCATTATTATCTTCATCATCATCATCGGCAGCAAATTGGCTCATTCAAAACCTCCTGTACCTATACACGAAAGACAAAGATCCCACGCGTAGCCTTAACAGACTGTTGGGGCAAGTGCACACGAGGAGGTGGGTGGCCAGCACCGCGCCCGGCCGCCTTTGTCTCCCCAGTGTCGGTGTTCACTACACACACCGCGCCGGGCACACATTACATAAACCATCACGCGATCTCCGATCATCAGCAGCGGCTTTAGTCTCGCCATCGAAACAGACGCGCTGCTGCTCACGTCTGGAACGTTCTCTCTTCCGATACGAGGAAGTCGCTGGGAGCTTTTGCACTTTTAAAATCATCCACATTGACCAAGTCATTTCATTTCTTTAGAACTGCTTTCTTGCGTGCGAGTGTGTGGTCCCACACGCCCCTCCTCCCCGTGCACACTCCGACTGGCGCGGTTTGCGACGTACGGCGCGAGAGAAGTTCGACATACATGTAGGGTACATGTAGGGTACATGTAGGGTGCGTGTAGGGTGCGTGTAGGGTGCGTGTAGGGTACATGTAGGGTGCGTGTAGGGTGCGTGTAGGGTGCGTGTAGGGTGCGTGTAGGGTGGCGTGCACAGGCGAGAATGTGTGGGGTGAGGGCGAGAGGGAAGGAGAGTTGGGGGAGGAATGGGGGGGAAGGGGGATAAGGAGGGGGTGGAGGAGGAGGGTGGGGGGGAAGGGGGGTACGGAGGGGGTGGAGGAGGGGGATGGGGGGGGGAGGAGGAGGGGGGAGGAGGAGGGGGGGAAGGGGGATAAGGGGGAGGAGGGGGGGGGGGATACGGAGGGGGGGGAGGGGGGTAAGGAGGGGGGAGGAGGAGGGGGGAGGAGGAAGGGGGAAGGGGGATAAGGGGGAGGAGGTGGGGGATACGTAGGGGGGGAGGAGGAGGGGGGGAAGGGGGGGAAGGAGGGGGGAGGAGGAGGGGGGAGGAGGAAGGGGGGGAAGGGGGATAAGGGGGAGGAGGTGGGGGATACGTAGGGGGGGAGGAGGAGGGGGGAGGAGGAGGGGGGGAAGGGGGGGAAGGAGGGGGGAGGAGGAGGGGGGAGGAGGAAGGGGGGAAGGGGGATAAGGGGGAGGAGGTGGGGGATACGTAGGGGGGGAGGAGGAGGGGGGGTAAGGAGGGGGGAGGAGGAGGGGGTGATTGCTGAGAAGGAGGCAGTGGCGGCGTACAGAGAAAGTGGCTAAATGGCTAAATAAATTAACTGGCTGAGTCGTAATCCGAGAAAAAAGAGAGCCGAGGGGGGACACAAATAATAGAGCCGGAGGAGAGAGAGGATATAAAGAAAGAGTGAGCATGATAATTAGTAATGAACAATAACGCAAGCACCATCTGGCTTTTTTTTTGTTGCGAGAAGGCGCGAACGAGGGTTGCAGTTGGGGTTGGTGGACAGTGAGTGAGAGTGGTGAGGGTGAGTGACAGTGATTAGAGTGGTGAGGGTGAGTGACAGTGAGTGAGAGTGGTGAGGGTGAGTGACAGTGATTAGAGTGGTGAGGGTGACAGTGAGTGAGAGTGAGTGAGAGTGGTGAGGGTGGCAGTGAGTGAGAGTGGTGAGGGTGAGTGACAGTGAGTGAGAGTAGTGAGGGTGACAGTGAGTGAGAGTGGTGAGGGTGAGTGACAGTGATTAGAGTGGTGAGGGTGACAGTGAGTGAGAGTGGTGAGGGTGACAGTGAGTGAGAGTGGTGAGGGTGAGTGACAGTGAGTGAGAGTGGTGAGGGTGAGTGACAGTGAGTGAGAGTGGTGAGGGTGAGTGACAGTGAGTGAGAGTGGTGAGGGTGAGTGACAGTGAGTGAGAGTGGTGAGGGTGGCAGTGAGTGAGAGTGGTGAGGGTGAGTGACAGTGATTAGAGTGGTGAGGGTGACAGTGAGTGAGAGTGGTGAGGGTGAGTGACAGTGAGTGAGAGTGGTGAGGGTGAGTGACAGTGAGTGAGAGTGGTGAGGGTGGCAGTGAGTGAGAGTGGTGAGGGTGACAGTGAGTGAGAGTGGTGAGGGTGAGTGACAGTGAGTGAGAGTGGTGAGGGTGAGTGACAGTGATTAGAGTGGTGAGGGTGACAGTGAGTGAGAGTGGTGAGGGTGACAGTGAGTGAGAGTGGTGAGGGTGAGTGACAGTGAGTGAGAGTGGTGAGGGTGAGTGACAGTGATTAGAGTGGTGAGGGTGACAGTGAGTGAGAGTGATGAGGGTGAGGAGAGTGATGAGATTAAATTTCGATTTAAAGCTTTCGTGACTGCAGGGATTCATATTCTTGTTTTTTTCGGTAAAGTCACGTAGAAAGGAAATAATAAAATAATAAAAATAAAACATAATAAAATTCTCACGACGTTTTGATTACAACACAAGCAATCATCATCATGTGTGAAAACCACCAGAAAATGTTCTTGCTGTGGTTTTCACACCTGATGATGATTGCTTGTGTTGCAATCGAAACGTCGTGAGAATTGTATTATGTTTTATTTTTATTATTTATTGTTTCCCTTCTACGTGACTTTACCGAAAGAACCAAGAATATAATAGAGTGAGGAGAGTGAAGTGAGATTGGTGAGAGTGGTGAGGGTGTGGAGAGTGAGGAGAGTGAAGTGAGATTGGTGAGAGTGGTGAGGGTGTGGAGAGTGAGGAGAGTGAAGTGAGATTGGTGAGAGTGGTGAGAGTGTGGAGAGTGAGGAGAGTGAAGTGAGATTGGTGAGAGTGGTGAGGGTGTGGAGAGTGAGGAGAGTGAAGTGAGATTGGTGAGAGTGGTGAGCGTGGTGAGGAGAGTGAGGAGAGTGAAGTGAGGGTGGTGAGCGTGGTGAGGAGAGTGAGGAGAGTGAAGTGAGGGTGGTGAGGGTTGGTGAGGAGTGAGTGAGATTAGCAAGCCCGACACGGGGTCGTACCCGCGCGAGTTTCGGAAGAGGAACCGAGCCCCCCCCCCCCCCAACTCAATAAAAACTAAACTATGTTTGTATTGTTAACAGGTGTAAGGCCCCCCCATCCCAACTCAATACAAACTAAACTATGTTTGTATTGTTAACAGGTGTAAGGGCCCCCCACTCCCCCCCCCCAACTGAGTCGTGTCGTTTTTTTTAAGACGCGACCTGGACATCACAAATGATAGCTCAACAAAAGTCGCTCACCATCACCACCATCATCACCATCACCACCATCATCACCATCACCACCATCACCATCATCACCACGACCACCATCATCATCACCATCACCACCATCATCATCACCACCATCATCATCACCATCACCACCACCATCATCATCACCATCACCAGCACCATCACCACCACTATCATCATCACCATCACCTGGAGTAAAAAAACAAACAGCCACGCGTACACATACACACGTACACACACAGGTACACACACACGTACACACACACACGTACACACACGTACACACACGCGTACACACACGTACACACACGTACACACACGTACACATACACACACGTACACACACGCGTACACAAACATATGTACACACACACATGTACACACACGCGTACACACACATATGTACACACACACATGTACACACAGGTACACACACGTACACACACACACGTACGCACACACATACACGTACGCACGCACACACGCCGTCCCTAGGAGTCGGATAAGCGGTTAAATCCCCTATAAGCGGTGCTTTGGCCCAGCCTGATCCTTTATCAATGAGACATTTTCAGGGTGTCGAGGGGCGGGTGGGGGCGTGAGGGAGTGGGTGGGGGGTGGAGAAGGGGGGGGGCCGTGGGGGAGCCGAGGGGCGGGTGTAGGATCAACACTCACGCATCATCAGCAGCAGCAGCAGAATCATCATCAGCAACATGAGCAGCAGCAGAAGAAGCATCAGCAGCAGAAGCATCATCAGCAACATCAACATCAGCAGCAACTGTATCAGCATAAGCAGTGACAACATTGATGATCAGCAGTCCTGTTATCATAATGATGATCATCAGCAGCAGTAGCCGATACACCATCGTCATCATCAAAGGCATTACTGCAATGATGATTGATCATCATTATCACCATCAGTAATGCCCTGTGATTACCCTGGAAAGCTTTGCTGAGTCCCTAAACTCCTTTCTAGGGAGGGTACTGCCACACGCTGGGATGGTTGTCCCATCCCGTGTAGGCTTCACAGACTGTCGGGGCAAGTGCTGTTAGCGAGCACCTATGAAGGCCGCTCGGGGAGTGGGTGGCCAGCAACACGCCCGGCCGCCTTTGTCTCCCCAGTGGCGATGTTCAACACATCACGCCAGGTACTCATTTGAGGCTGAGTCCACCTAGGAGAAGCCCAGGACCGATTCAGATCATCGTCACCGGCGTTGGCCGTGAGCGGGAATTGAACTCTGGCCAAGCCACGGTTCGTAGCGCTAACCACTGCCCCACCGCTCCATCACCACCAACATCACCATCACCACCATAAATTCTGACGCGTCCACTGTTGTGCCCCATCACCTGCAGGTCCGTTAACCCCGTCCAGTAAGGAATATTCACCGCACCCATCGACCACACTCACACGCAAACCATCCACAGACACCCCCCTCCCCCCCTCTCACCACCGTCGCAACCACCACCACCTCCACCACCAACTTCTAACATCGCTAATCACACAACCACCCTCCCCGCCCCCCCTCCCCCCAACACATTCAACCCCTCCCCCGCCCTTCTCCACTGCTAACTTCCCAAGAGAACCCAACACGGAGCCTTTGGGGCCGCCGCGAGACCAGCTTAAGCTGCTTAGCGTCCGCCACGAGTGTCTCTTCCATTGGCTCCACTGCGCCATTACCACACGGACACAGACAAAGGCAAAGATGCCCCCTACCCACCCCCCCCCGTATAGCATTTAACTAACTGCTGGGGCAAGTGCTGACAGCGAGTAGCAGCTATCGGGGTGGGTTGCCAACACCGCGTTAGCGAGCAGCACCTATGAAGGCCGGGACGGTACACGAGGGGTGGGTGGTTAGCACCACGTCCGACCGCCTTTGTCTCCCCAGTAGCGATGTTTACACACCGCACCAGGTACCCACTTGAGGCTGAGTCGACCTAGAGGGGAGGCCCAGGACCGGTTCAGATAATCGTCACCGGTGTTGACCGTGAACGGGAATCGAACCGGGGTCGCCGGGATCGTAGCGCAGCGCGCTAACCGCTGCACCACCGCTCCCCACATATATAACTAAATATACGCACACACACAGTTGCATAGAAAGACAAATATCTCCCGTGTAGCCCTTGACTAAAAGTAAATATCTTTTTTTACTGTCCCCAATTGTGTCGACCAATCAACTTGTCTCTCGCGCAGGGCAGGGCAGACTATCGGCATTGTCTTATACACAGAAGGTCTAGCCGTGGTGAGGGTTTGAACTCAGATGGCCGGGTTCGCAGCGCAACGAGCTAACCGTTGCGCCACCGCTCTCGGGCCGTGCGGCTCCACGCCTGATCGATCGACGGCGCGACCGGACCGCTCTCGAAATCGCCCGCAACCGGTTGCGCGCCCACCTCTGATCGTATCGTCGTGCAGCGAGAACGTCGCACGGAGCGTTCAGGAACCCGCGCGCAGCACGCGATGAACCCGGGTCGCGACAAATCGCTGAAAGGGGATCGATGTCGAAGAGTCGAGTCCGTCTCGACTGCGATGAGCAACCGGTTGCGCAACCGGTCGCAACCGTCTTGTTGGTTCTTTCGGTAAAGTCACGTGACTTTACCGAAAGAACCAAGAAGATGAATCCCTGCAGTCACGAAAGCTTTAAATCGAAACGGTCGCAACCGGTTGCGGTGAACGAGCGATGACAGTTGCGCAACTGTTGTGGCTGGGCGTGACGGGTTTGCGGGGAATGGCTGAGCGAACAGATTGACGCCGCTTAATGCCTGCGGAGACCGTAGAGCCCAGCTCAGCTGGAGGACCTCGAATATCACCTAATCCTGCCTCCCCTGTGCCCGCGCTATTGTGATGGTGATGGCGATGATGGGTGGTGGTGGTGGTGCTGATGCTGATGATGATGCTATAAGGAAGTCTGAATGAGTCAATGATGCTGGTGGTGGTGGTGGTGATGGTGGTGGGTGGTGATGATGATGATGCAATCGGGAAGTCTGAATGAGAGAATGGTGGTGCAGGTGGCGGTGATGGTGATGGTATAGGAAAGCCTGAATGAGAGAATGGTGGTGATGGTGGTGATGATCGTGTTATTGAGAAGTCTGAATGAGAGAATGGTGATGGTGGTGATGGTAGTGGTGGTGATGGTGATGATGGTGGTAAAGATAATGGTATAGAGACATCTGAATGAATGTTTGTGATGATGATACTGATGATGGACATATGATGATGATAATGGTGATAATGATGATGTTTACAATTTGAATTGTTGCTGCTGCTGCTGCTGATGATGGTGGTGATGGTGTAAAGTGGTGAAAGGTTAGTAGAGCGCTTAGCGCTACAAACCCAGCAACCCGAATTCAATTCCCGCTCACAGCGAACACCACTGACTTTTATCTGAACCGTTCCTGGGCCTCCCCTAGGTCTACTCAGCCTCAAATGAGTACCTGGCGCGGTGTACAGTAAACATCGCCACTGGGGAGACAAAGGCGATCGGGGGTGGTGCTGGCCACCCACCCCTCGTGTGCTGTGCCGACCTTCATTCGGTACTACTCGCTAACAGCACTTGCCCCAACAATCTGGCGAGGCTATATGGGGGAATCTTTGTCTTTAGTGTACAAGGTACATGGGATTCTGAACGAGCCAATTGCCGCTGCTGCTAGCTGATAATGATAATGATTGTATTTTACTTCTACATACGTGACTTTACCGAAAGAACCAATGCGTATGATGATGATAATAATGACCAATGACGAAGCAAGTGTCGATCAGCCGATACGCGCGGCTTTAATGGCATCGTTGCGAGTGTTTGCGAGCAAGTCAAAGGGGGAGACGGCGTCTTTGCTGCACGAGACGATGGCCCCGCCTGCACGTCAAGGATCCGAATGGAGTGACGAGCACAAATACGAATGTAACGCGTCCCAAGAGAGCTCAACCAGAGGAGATGGAGCGTTGAAATCAGCGCGGGCGGAGTGTGAATTTCCACATTCGCTGGACGTGGCGGCGGCGGCGACCTTGGTGAGGCCTTCATCCAGCAGTGGATGGACCATGGCTGACGATGATGATTGTGAATTGTGACGTGGTGGGGTGGGGGAGGAAAGAAAGTCGTCGATTCCGTGTGACACGAACCCCATCTCGCAACCCACCCGCCCGCCTCCCTCTCTTCTCCCTTTGTATCTCTCTCCCTGCGCGTCTCTCTTTCTCTCTGTGTGTCTCTCTCTGTGTGGTGCCTAAGACTCCACGACGGGAGACAAATTGGGCCAACATTGGCGACACAAAAACTGAGCTTCGCTCGAGCGTGGCGCTCAAAGGAGACGTCTCTTCTCGAATAAACAACACGGGGGGAGGAGGAGGGGGTGTACCGGGGGGGGGGGGGGTGGTGTAGAAGAGAGATGGGGGGGGGGGGTGCGTGGAATCCTCGCGGCACCGCTCACATTAAGCACGCGCTGCTCCGCACACTCTCACGCAAGACCTAAACTGGTTAAATGAAGAAAGAAAGAAAGAGTTCAAAACGTCGCGCGCAACTCAGATCAAGCGGAGCGGGCGGCGTGAACGTGGAACGAGGGAGCGCTCCCCGCCAGCAGCTGCTGCTGCTGCTGCTTCATTATTCAGCTCAAAGGGCAAAGTGATTTTCTGCCCAAATGAGCAGCAGTTCACAAGCTCCCCTCCTCCACCACCCCGCCGCCCCCCCTCCGAGCCCTGCGCGTGGAAATTCCACATTGCTACGCCGGGGACCAGTCCATCCACGCGACAACCCACGCTGTTGTTAACTTTGGCGCTCGTTTTATCGACCATCCGCCCTCCCCACCCCTTCCATCTCTCTTCCCCGCACCGCTCCCCGCCGGGAAGTATGATGGGTTGGGTTAATTTCTAAACGGGCAGCACGATTTGACCTCGTGGGTCTTCCGACTGCGAGCAGGTTGCGCTACCACTCGGCGACGGGGACATGGGGGGGGGGCTGCTAGGAGGTTGGGGGAGGGGTGTGAAATTTAAAGAAAATGCAACATTTGGCGATCCCAATTGCGACCGCTCCACGAGTTCAAATCGAACGCCGTGGAGCCGCCGATCGCATCGTGCGAATGTGTTAAACCGGTGTGTGTGTGTGTGTGCGTGCGAGCGTCCTCATCAAAAGGGAGAGCGTGCGAGAGAGAGAGAGAGGGATATGTGGGGAGATTTGGGGGGTTTGGGGGGGGGATGTGGAGGGGGGTAGTGAATGAATGAATGAAATAAAACAGTTGGCTCGGAGATGTTAACCACCTCGCCTGGTACGCAGGAGGTCGTGGAGTTCGATCCCGACGCTGACGCCTGCTGCTGCTGCTGTATATTTGGAGTTTGCGTGTCTCTCTCCCAGTGGTCGCGTGGATTTTGCTCGGGGTCCTCCGGTTTGTCCCCTCCACGTTTGGAACCGACGTGACGCGTTTCGAGCGGTGGTTCTTAACCTGCACTGCGACCTGCACCCCTCTGTTTCTCAATCGTTAAAAAAATTATCATTTTCATAAATACATGGGCTTGATGAAATAAAGCAGGTGTACTTACGTGACCCGTGCTTAATTTGTGTTTCGATGGTTTAGCTGCTTAAAAAATTAAAACCTGGCAATGTCTCGCACCCACAGAAAGGGCATCTCACACCCACAGGGGAGTAATGTGCACCCCAGGTTAAGAACCACTGGCTTCGAGTATTTGGCTGCTATAACATTCCACACGATGATAAGCCACTTCGTTGAGCTATCATCTGTGGCCAGGTCGCCTCTGAAAAAGAGCTATGTAGCTGAGTGGGCCCTTACTTGCTAAAATGTAAAAAAAGAGTTTCGTTTTCGTTGTTGTCATTGCATTAAACAGATGCGACCAGCACACGTAGCTGTAACCGAGCGAGCGCACGGGTGATCGTGAAAAAGAGCTTTATGACTCATCGGATTCCTCCGGTCAAAATAAATGTTCTGATTCTTGGTTCTTTCGGTAAAGTCACGTAGAATGGAAATAATAAACTAATAAAAATAAAACATAATAAAATAATTCTCACGACGTTTCGGCCACAACGCAAGCAGCCGTCCTCAGGTGGAGAACAGGTCTGTCGAGAAGACAGAGACTTTGACAGAGACTCTGTCTTAGGTTTTTTCGGTAAAGTCACGTAGGTAAAAATTAAAATTAATAAAAGTAAGATAAAACATAAAATAAAAATCACGACGTTTCGGAGGCAACACAAGCTTCCGTCTTGCGTTGTGGCCGAAACGTCGTGAGAATTATTTTATTATGAGACTCTGACAGAGACTCTGTCTTCTCGACAGACCTGTTCTCCACCTGAGGACAGGTCTGTCGAGAAGAGGACAGCTGCTTGCGTTGTGGCCGAAACGTCGTGAGAATTATTTTAATGTTTTATTTTTATTATTTTATTATTTCCATTCTATGTGACTTTACCGAAAGAACCAACGTAGATGAATCTCTGCAGTCACGAAAGCTTTAAATCGAAATATAAATTCTAGATTTGAAGCTTTCGTGACGGCAAGGATTCATATTCTTAGGTTTTTTCGGTAAAGTCACGTAGGTAAAAAATTAAAATTAATAAAAGTAAGATAAAAATAAAATAAAAATCACGACGTTTCGGAGGCAACACAAGCTTCCGTCTTCAGGTGGAACCGTCACAGCAGGTGATACAGCTATCGTTCTGATTCTTGGTTCTTTCGTTAAAGTCACGTAGAATGGAAATAATAAAATAATAAAAATAAAACATAATAAAATAATTCTCACGACGTTTCGGCCACAACGCAAGACGGAAGCTTGTGTTGCCTCCGAAACGTCGTGATTTTTAATTTATGTTTTATCTTACTTTTAATTATTTTATTTTTTACCTACGTGACTTTACCGAAAAAACCTAAGAATACGAAATATACATGTTCTGATTCTGATGGTGTGAAGGGTGGTGCGGTGTCTGGAGGAGAGCTGTAGGAGCCTGCAGGGGGGAGAGAGGGGATTGGGGGCGTGGGAGGGGAAGAGGCACGAACGGAGTGGGATAGGACACAGATTGTGTTACATTGTGGCCCGTAATGAGATTGCCACACTCTGGACTATTTGTAATCTTTAAGGAGACGAGGGAGAGAGGTTGAGAGGGAACGAGAGAGAGGGCAAGAGAGATGGAAAGAGAGACACTTTGTGCTGAGGTTTTTTTTCCCAATGAAATTTAATAGAAATTTACTCGCCTGATAAGAATGTAAATGTATATTCCTGCATCCTCGTTCGCTGTCATAAAATACATTGTGGAGCGGTGGCGCAGTGGTTAGCGCACACAACCGCATTTTGTGTTTAATAATAATAATAATCCACCCTAGGATTCCAATGCGCAATGGATGGAAAGCAGGAAACAAAATCGGAACCATGGCAACCGACCAAACTCGACAGGGAGGACCACTTTAAAGAGATGGCTTTTCAAAGCAGACTTGAACATATCTCTCGACTGACTCCGATTGCGCAATGTCAAGTTTGTTCATCATTTCCCCCGCACCTCCGATGAGGACGGTTGGCTCCGTGCGGTGCGAAAGGAGTTCAACACGCATACGTACGTACACACGCACGTGCACACGCACGTACACACTGCGCTACGAACCCCACGTTCGATTCTTCCTTGGCTCGCCGGCCGCTGCGATCCTCTGTCCGCTGCTGTCGGAGTTCTGCGTTCGCCATCAGCTCGGAGAGCTTCGCTGTCTGGTGCGGCACCAGGCGCGCGCGTGGGACAGGGACCACAGCCCCGGGATGAGTTATCCTCGCCGGAGAGGGACACGGGGAGAACGAGGAGAACGGGACGCGGCCAGATGGGGACAAGGAGACACGGGGCGACAAGGGATGAGACGAAACGAGAACGCTGAGTCGTAGAGCCGTGGATATTTGGCAACGCGGGTACAGAGACACGAGATTTAGGGCCCAGCGGAACGAAAATATGGGACACATGGACACGTTCAGAGGGACGTGATAATACGGAGGCAGCGGGACAATAGGACGCGGATACATTTACAGCTGAGCCGATATAGGGGAGGCTCAGGGCAGGCTCCGATATCACTCGCCACGGATGTTGGCCGTGACCGGGCGTTGATCTCAAATCGCCGGGTTCGTAACGCAGCGTGCGACCCGCTACACTGACCACATCCCCGCTCGACAACACGCACTGGCAAGTGCGGTGGCAGTGACAGACGCACCCAACACACGATCACAAATCACCACCCCTGCGAAAACAAGAACTGCATCAAACTTATGGGCGCCACGGTGGCTAGGAGATGTTAACTACCTCGCCTGCTATACAGGAGGTCGTGGGCTCGATCTCGACCCTGACGCCTGCTGTATATTTGGAGTTTGCGTGTCTTTCTCTCTCTCATCATCATCACGGAGGCTAGGAGATGTTAACTACCTCGCCTGCTATACAGGAGGTCGTGGGCTCGATCTCGACCCTGACGCCTGCTGTATATTTGGAGTTTGCGTGTCTTTCTCTCTCTCATCATCATCACGGAGGCTAGGAGATGTTAACTACCTCGCCTGCTATACAGGAGGTCGTGGGCTCGATCTCGACCCTGACGCCTGCTGTATATTTGGAGTTTGCGTGTCTCTCTCTCTCTCATCATCATCACGGTTGCTAGGAGATGTTAACTACCTCGCCTGGTATGCAGGGGGTCTTGGGTTCGATCCCGACCCTGACGCATGCTGTAGATTTGGAGTTTGCGTGTCTCTCATCAACAGCACGGTGGCTAGGAGATGTCAACTACCTGGCCTGGTACACAGGAGGTCGTGGGTTCGATCCCGACCCAGACGCCTGCTGTATATTTGGAGTTTGCGTGTCTCTCTCTCATTATCATCACGGTGGCTAGGAGATGTTAACTACCTCGCCTGGTATGCAGGGAGGTCTTGGGTTCGATCCCGACCCTGACGCATGCTGTAGATTTGTAGTTTGTGTCTCTCATCATCATCACGGTGACTAGGAGATGTTAACTACCTCGTCTGGTATACAGGAGGTCGTGGGTTCGATCCCGACCCTGACACGTACTGTATATTTGGAGTTTGCGTGTCTCTCTCTCATTATCATCACGGTGGCTAGGAGATGTTGACTACCTCGCCTGGTATACAGGAGGTCGTGGGTTCGATCCCGACCCTGACGCCTGCTGAAAATGTGAGTCTGCGTCTCTCTCTCTCTCTCCCCGTGGTTACGTGATTTTTTTTCTGTCTGCGGGTCCTCCGGTTAATCCCTCCACATTGAGAATCAACATCACGCGTTCAGGAGGCTGCCGCTCTCAATGCCCACGTGATGATGAGTCACGTGTTCGTTGGGCTGTCGGTTGTGACAGCCGGTTCGCTTCTGAAAGAGAGCTTCACATGGCCCATTGATGAGCCTTACCCGCTAACATAAACACTTTTATTTGTATCCATAATAGAGGTGTTTTTGGGTTGGATCGCTTGAATATATATGTGTCGTTAAAACCCGCCACCACCCGACACAGGCAACTAGTAAGGGTTGTCACGTAAACAGAACGTGGCCAAATCGTCACTAGTACAGCACTAGTGTGTCGTGTAGTGTATAGTAGTGTAGTGTATAGTATAGTGTATAGTGTAGTGTATAGTAGTGTAGTATATAGTAGTGTAGTATATAGTAGTGTAGTGTATAGTGTAGTGTACAGTGTAGTGTATAGTGTAGTGTATAGTAATGTAGTGTATAATGTAGTGTATAGTGTAGTGTATAGTAGTGTAGTGTATAGTGTAGTGTATAGTAGTGTAGTGTATAATGTAGTGTATAGTGTAGTGTATAGTAGTGTATAGTGTAGTTTATAGTAGTGTAGTGTATAGTGTAGTGTATAGTGTAGTATACTAGTACAGCACTAACCGGTGTGTTGGAGAGCCAAGCCACAACATTTACAATTCGAGTACGACGTTTCGCCAGTAATTACAACCAGCTTCATCAGGCGACAGCCATATTCGTGGACAACCCTTACTGGTTGGCTGTGTCGGGTGGTGGCGGGTTTTAACGACACATTTATATATATTTACGCGATCGAACCCAAAACCAACTCTATTATGGATGATATTGGTCGGGAAATCCTGCTGCTACTTCGTGTTAAACTGATATATGTTTTAGTTTGATGACTGCACGGAGCCCCGAGCGAAATCGCTGAAGGGAGTTCCCGAATTCTTTACACATTGGCGTGAGAGGGGGGGGGGGGTCAAATATCAGATGGAATTTAAATCTCGAGTAAACACAAGCAGCCGTGACGCGCAAAGGCACAGGCTTCACCCTTTCAGGCAATAATACAGGAGGTGATCATTGTTTTTTTATCCTTTTATCTGGCAACAAAACTGACACCTTTTTAACGAGGAGTCATGTTTGCATAGACCACAATACCTGCAGTCATAATGCAAACAAAAAACATAACTCTGATAATGTATGCACTGTCCTTGAAGTTGATTGGTCCACACCCGAGACAGCTTTCCTTAGAGCCTAATCTCACATGGGTTGGACCAGATGACGCCAAAAGGCGCACAACTCAAAGACAATGCACCATCAGAGTATGAGAGCTCGGGGTAAGCATTTACACCATTGGTACCTCATTTGCCAGTAAAAAAACATGGCAAGATGTTCAAACACCAGATAGACACACGCACATTTTTTTCAAAGGCGTCATCAAGTCCGCATTAACCACACATCATGTTTGCGGTAGGTAAAAATAAAACCACCACGCTGACAAATATACATTGACAATGTATCTATTTCGATTTAAAGCTTTCGTGACTGCAGGGATTCATCTTCTTGGTTCTTTCGGTAAAGTCACGTAGAAGGGAAATAATAAAATAAAAAAAATAAAACAAAATAAAAATAAAATACAATACAAAATTGTATTTTATTATAATAAAAATTAAATACAATACAAAATTGTATTTTATTATGTTTTATTATTATTATTTTATTTTTTCCCTTCTACGTGACTTTACCGAAAGAACCAAGAAGATGTATCTATTGTGCCTGGAACTCTGTGGGCCTACCCCATAGGCAACCTATTGAAGTTAAAAACAAGTAACGTTGTACGGGCATCTTTCGGTTAGCGACGTCTCTATTGGTGCCCACACCACTCACGTTCTCATTCTACCACAGCGCACTAAGCATGTGGAACATCTCCGTTTCTACACCATTGGAACCTCATTTGCCAGTAGCAAAATATGATAATAGGTTTTTTACCCTTTTATCTGGCAACAAAACTGACACCTTTTTTACAAGGAGTCATGTTTGCATTGACCAATTTTCGAGGACAGTGCATACATTATCAGAGTTATGTTTTTTGTTTGTATTCCGACTGCAGGTATTGTGGTCAATGCAAACATGACTCCTTGTAAAAACGGTGTCAGTTTTGTTGCCAGATAAATGGGTAAAAAAACAATTATCATATTTTGCTACTGGCAAATGTGGTTCCAATGGTGTAAATGCTTACCCCGAGCTCTCATACTTTGATGGTGCATTGTCTTTGAGTTGTGCGCCTTTTGGCGTCATCTGGTCCAACCCATGTGAGACTAGGCTCTAAGGAAAGCTGTCTCGGGTGTGGACCAATCAACTTCAAGGACAGTGCATACATTATCAGAGTTATGTTTTTTGTTTGCATTCCGACTGCAGGTATTGTGGTCAATGCAAACATGACTCCTTGTAAAACAAGGTGTCAGTTTTGTTGCCAGATAGAAGGGTAAAAAAACAATTTTCACCGTCTCTCTTCTGCCATCTCACCAAGATTCTATTGCGTACAATGACAGTGCAGGTTTGCGGAGAGGAGTGGTGGGGGGGGGGAGAAATAAATCTGTGTAGCCCCCCCCCCTCTCATCCCCGACACCATCACCGCGACTCTGCTCCCTCTCCCCGTCTCCCCCTGCTCACCGCTCAAGTGAATATCAGCACGCTCCCTAAACTCTCAGCTCGTATCTCCTCCCCCCTCCTCCTCCTCCTACTCATCCTCCTCCTGCCTCTCCTCTCCGCGCGCTCCACGCTCTCCTTCCCCCTGCCCGAACGATTATCTCTTATCACCCCCACCACCCCCACGCTCGCCCCACGTTCTCCTTTCTTCCAGACGTCTCCCGTGAGCTCGGGTTGAACTCTGGAGCGGCGGTGGCTGCTGCGCGCTCGTTCAGCATCAAACGGCGCCGAATCTTGCGTCTTCGCCTTCAAAGGCAGGCCGTGCCTCGGGGTGGCTGTGATGCGTGATGTCAGGGGCGTCTTAGCGCCGCGATGAGACGTCCTGTGGAGTTGGTCGTCGTAGATAGTGGAGCGGAGAGAGAGAGAGAGAATCAGAGACACAGACAGACACAGAGGGACTCAGAGAAACTCAGAGACACAGAGAGACACAGAGAGACAGACACAGAGAGACACAGAGAGACTCAGAGAGACACAGAGAGACACAGAGAGACAGACACAGAGAGACTCAGAGAGACTCAGAGAGACTCAGACACAGAGAGACACAGAGGGACTCAGAGGGACTCAGAGACACAGAGAGACACAGAGAGACAGACACAGTGAGACACAGAGAGACTCAGAGACACAGAGAGACTCAGAGAGACAGACACAGAGGGATTCAGAGAGACTCAGAGAGACACAGAGAGACAGACACAGAGAGACACAGAGATACAGACACATATAAACAGACACAGAGAGACACAGAGAGACTCATAGATACAGACAGACACAAAGAGACACAGAGAGACTCAGAGACACAGGGAGACTCAGAGAGATACAGAGAGACTCAGAGATACAGACATAGAGAGACTCAGAGAGACTCAGAGACACAGACAGACACAGAGAGACACAGCGAGGCACAGAGAGACAGACACAGAGAGACTCAGAGACACAGAGAGACAAACTCATTGAGACACAGAGAGACTCAGACACAGACAGACACAGAGAGACACAGAGAGACTCAGAGACACAGAGAGACTCAGAAAGACACAGAGAGACAGACACAGAGAGATTCAGAGATACAGAGAGACACAGACAAACACAGAGGGACTCAGAGAGACTCGGGGAGACACATGTGGCAGATGTCCCGCCTTCAGGATGTGGAGGTGGCCGCATTTTTCAAGAGCGCGCAGCCACCAAGATGACAGAGGCAGGAACGCTGAACAACATGCAACACCGAAGCGAGTAGACATCTGTGCAAAGACAACGGCGTCCGGGGAGAAATCGAAAACACCGCACGAACGTAATTAAACATCCGGTAAAATGTAATTTTAAAAAAGATGACCACGTAAAGTTGGCTCGTCTCACGCCAGGCCAATGCACCTCCCTCCTCCTCGTGTCCCTGACTCCCCCTATCCTCCCCAGCCCCCCACTCTTATCAGCTGGACACACAAATTAAGCTCCATTTAGGTACGGGTAACGTGAACGACGATAGCGCAGCGCGCTTTTGTGGAGGTCAAATCTCGTGGTGTCTTATCGCGAGAGCGAGACGCGGGCGGCGTGAGTCACGCGGCCGAAGACGAGAGGGAGGCGATGTCTTCTGTGACGGCCAATGTCCGCATCCCCCCCCCCACCACTCCACACAACACGATACAAAGACAAAGTTCCCTATTAACCCACGCCCCCTTCCCCCAGGGACGCATAGACTACTGGGGCAAGTGCTGTTCGCGAGAACACCTCCAGCTCACGAAGTGCTGATGCTGCTGCTGCTGGTTATGTGGTCCTGATCGATTCCCACTCACTGCCAACACCCTGTGACGATTATCTTAGCCGGTCCTGGGCTTCCCCTAGGTCGACTAGGCCTCAAATGAGTACCTGGTGCGGTGTGTAAAGGTTGCAACTGGGGAGGCAAAGGCGGTCGGGCGTGGTGCTGGCCACCCAACCCCTCGTGTGCTCTGCAGGCATTCATAGGAGCTCGCTCGCAGCACTTGCCCCGACAGTCTGTTAAGGCTACACGGGGAATCTTTGTCTTTGATGTGAGCAGCACCACCACCTGCACGGACTCATTTAAGGCTGAGTCGACCTAGTCGGGGAGCCATGGGACTGGGTCAGATTGATCGTCTGTGACGGTGGCCGTGAGAGGGAATCGAACTCACGCTGTGTGAGAGAAAACCTCGAGGACGCAGAAAATCACAGAGCGAATTTAGAAATCCTTTCCAGTGACCTGCTGCACTTTCCCACAACGCTGTCCTTTTTGGTTTTCTAATTCGCAGATCCTGGAATGTAGCCAAAGTTTCGTGAAGATACTCCAACTGATGCTCCTGCTGTTGTGGAGTGACTCATGCAGCAAGCTATGGCTACAGGGTTTTGGTGGTACGTGTTGTTTATGTCGTTAATTGTGAAAATTCGGTCACGGTTCCTATGATCACTGTTAAAATTGCTTGTATGGCTTTTTTTTGTGATTTCAAAAAGTTTTTTGGTTTGGCCATGTTTTTTTTGTTGTAGTACGTAATTAGAATGATGGCTTTAATCTAAGTTGTCTTGTGGTTGCTGTTGTTGTTTGACTTGCATCCCACTGGGATTTTTTGCACAGAGCGTTGGTGTACGGTGCTTTTTCTGGAAGATTTTTCTGTTTGCGCATAGTAACTTTAAGATGTTTTCTTGTTCATGATTTTTTTTTTGTTGCGGTTGCACCCGATTCAAGAGCCGAATGGCTCACAGGGCTATACCAAATAAATACAACTGAAAACTGAAGAAAAAAAACTGAAGACTCTCCTTTAAGGGAATGTGATGCCCTCTACGCCGTCGATGGTGACCAGACTGACAACATCGAGGACCAGATTTAATCACAACTCTCCGTGAGCCCACGGATACCCCTATGTAAGTCCGTGGGTGTCGATGGGGGCCTCATGGGTCTCTGCGTGAGCCGTCGTGTAAGACTCTGGGTCTCTCCGTGCGAGCCGTGCGCACGTCCATCGATCTCCGTACAAGATGTGAAGACCATCGACTCACTATAATTTAGAAACCGTCTCAACTACGGGTCATCGAAGCAGGGATTAGAACCCGGGGCGCCTGTGGTGCCGACCGAGCGTCACGTTTGGCCATACTTCACCACGCTGGTTCAGTGCGGGTTGGTGAAGGCGGCAGTATGCCGCGACTGGCGATCTCAATCAGGTGGCTCTTCATAGCACAGTGCGCTAACCACTCCGCCACCGCTCCCTAACCCTGTGTGTGCGCGCGTGTGTGTAATATTCTCTCAACCCGAAGCCTGTGCCCTGGTCCGCCGCTTTCCCGACGGATCACCGCGCGACGCGCCTCTTCCAACAAAGCGCAGCTGTACAATTTATCTGACACAGTCTGAGAGCTGTCAAGCGCTATCTGGGCTTCACACGTGCGTGACTCCACGCGCCACCCCTCCCCTCTCTTCTCCTCCCGCGCCTCTCTCCTCAAACGTTCCTCCGCCGCGCGTCTCACTCACTCACACGCACTCACCTCCCCACTCACCCTCACCCCCTTCACTCCCACCACCCCTTCACCCCCCCCTTCCCCTGCACGCTCACCATCGCAGGGCTTAGAGAAGCCCGTGACGCCCCACTTCATTTTAACACGGACCGCGCCTTCGTTTCAATTATCTGAACATTTGCCCAGTTGGGATTACACACAAATAACAACATCGCACCCCCTCCCCTCCAGTCCAACTCATCCCCCTATCACGGACAACTTGGCAGCATCCTCTTGAACAACAGGGTCTTGAGACTCTCCTGGGTACATAAGAGGAATAACAACCACGGCTCCGCATCCTTCCGAGTTTACCCATTTTTTAATCCTTTATATTAAGTTCACTTGCTTGCTTGCTTGCGCGCTTACGACCGTGCAAATCTTTCGGTCGTTTTTTAACCCACTTCCCGTGATCCAATCGAGCTGACATTTTGCACACAGACTCGTTGTGCGTGACAATTTATTTTCGTGAAATTTTTTTTCCAAAATTTTCCACTTTTTAGGAAATGTTTCTTTTTCATATTTCATTTAAAATACCAATGTGATAAAAATGAAACTCTTACTCAAGAAAAACGGAAATGAATAATAAAATAAAACCGATGCCACGCATATAAAGGATTTATAGTGAAAAACTTTGTTTTTACGGGTTAATTTTTTACCTTTGCGCCCACGCACGCATTTATTGAGTCGTTGAACGCGTCTGATGATTGATAAACACTGATCACGCGACGCTGGGAGCGGCCCGATTACACTGCAATGATGTGTCCGTGTGGGGGAGCGGTGGTGCAGCGGTTAACGCGCTGCGCTACGAACCCGGCGGGAATTTCATCATCGCTTACAACTGGGATTGGCATCGTCCCCCTCCTCCTCCTCCTGACGCCGAGGGGAAATGGTTGAATTTCAAGACGGCGACTCGTTCAGCTGCTATGGCTGCATTGGGTACGGAGTCCAGACCTCTCCCAGAAACCATGGCTAATAGAGGAGGTGTTCCGGCTGGTTGGAAGTAAGTGCCAGGCCCACTCCCACCCAATCTATAACACCCCACATTGAAGAACGAGGAGGCTTAGCGCAGTCTTCGTATCGGAGGTTCAGAAAGCTTTGCGGCGCGGCAAGGATGAGTGGTGGTTTGCGAGTTGCTGAGGAAATGGAACCTGCCTCAGTAGCACGCGATAACAAATCACTTTTTGACATCGTAAACAAAGTAACTTTCAGTGGCACACTTTCACCATCCTTAAGGGAAAGAATGGTAATCCGATCTCCAACCCCCAACAACTGTTTTGCAGGTTTGCTGAGCTTTACTGTGAGGTCTTGGGGGAGGGGAAACCTCTCAGCTCAAACAACATCATAGGGACAGGTGGGGCTGACCCTGCTGGTACTGCTGTGCCGCAAATATTGGAGGAGGTAGCCGCTCCTTGTGAATGGTTGGCTGACGTGCCATCTGTTGATTAAGTGCGAAGGGCGATTCCGTAGCTTGAAACCAGGCTAAGCGGCGGGAAGAGATGACCTCCCAAGCGAACTGCTGAGGGAGGGTGGCATGTGTGTGCGGACTGTCCGATTTGAAATCATTACGACCATCTATCTGGGCCACAAGACGGGTTCCACATTTTTTTTTAAACGAGAGGGCACTGATTGCGACAACCACTAAGGCATCTTCCTCTTCAGTGTGTCGGGAAAGGCCCCGGCAAGAATGATTCAACATTGCAATGCTAGACATGCTGAGGTTTCAGACCGGGGTGGTCCTGCACGGCCGCCATTTTCTTTGTCCGTTTGCTTCAGCAGAGGTGTAGAGAATTTCCACAGGACCGACATCGCTGCTTTATTGACCTGGTCAAGGCCGATGATACCTCAATAGTCCAGGACTCTGAGCTATTATTCGTGCTTTGGGAGTTCCAGACCACCTGCTCACACTCATTAAGGACCTTCATGATGGTGGGCAGGCCCGGGTGAAGTTACGTGGTCGGTTGTCAGAGCCATTTTTCGTTCACCTTGGGGTGCGACAGCGATGTCCTCTGACCCCTACACTATATACTACCTTATTTGACCGTGTAATTCGAGAATGTTTCCATGGATGCAAAGGTGGAATTTTCATCCGGTACTGTTTCATACAATGGGAGGATGATCGATTCCTGGGTGCGGTCAAGAGATGGCTCCCTATTGATCAATCATGTGATGTGTTCGGATGATCTGGTGATTGCTGCCTGAGAATGGAGATGCTGCTGCTGAACCTGGAGCGTACGGCTATGAGGTGGGGGCCTTACAATCAGCCCCACGAAAAAATACCCAAGCACTTGAGTGGGTATTTTATGTCGTCAAATGCTCCCCTCCCTCAACTCCCAATGAGTGATGGCGCAGTTGCGGTGAAAGTGGAAAAATGTTCGTACTTGGGCAGTGTGCTTATGACCAGCTCCAGTTTGGCAGCCGAGGTCTGGCTCCAAATCGGTCGAGTGGCATTAACTTTTCATCAGCTGCGTAACATCGGCCTTTCGCTCCGTACAAAGCTACGGGTCTTCTCGGCCACAGTTTCTGTTCTCCCTTCTCTATGCTTGCGAAACGTGGATCCCTCTGAAGAAAGATCTGCGCCGATCCATGCTAGGTTCAACCACATGGAATTGCGTGAGGAGTTCACAGATCCTTGAAAGATCTGGACACCGCCCCATCAGGATTCTCCTCCAGCAAGCGAGGCTGCGCTGGCTGGGTCATGTAACCTTCATGCCAAGCCACCACATGCCCAAGCAAGTTCGGTGGCTGGTACCAGCGTTGTCAAGATCGGCCTCTGTAGAGGAGGTTCGTGAAGGACCCTGCTGGGCGGCTAAAACGCAGAGAATTGTCATCTCAGTCAGGCAACCCATGGCACGTGCTGGGTCTGTTCCGTGAGCTCCTGCCAGCGAGCCTTCGACACTTCACGTGGCCTCAAAGTGCACGTGGCCTGACACAGGCGGCGTGGTGACGTCACATCTACTTTGTTGTGAACGGCGGTTGTTGTTGTTGTCGTACGTATATGTACGTACTTGTCCATCACAGTAACGTTGGTTCCACTCTCAAATTGAACTACTGCTTCCCACGTCACGAGTGACAAAGACATCTCCCGTTCACAACCAATAGCCTATCCATAGGTCAACCACTATTTTTTTTTTTTAACAAAGTGTTGCCTTTTTATCGACCTCAAAGGGAATATAGGCTGAGTCAACCAGCAACCAGGATTTTAACTCGCTCATAATGCCGAACCACCCTGTCTAGACATTATATATGTATCACAGTTGTAACTTGCTGATCCGCCCCTCTCGGACAGCTGTTTGTAAAGAGCTTCATAGTTCATCGGATTCCTTCGGGGTATAATAAAGATCACGATTCTGACACTTCGACTGGCGCTGCTTGTTGCTGCCCGCCTGATGTCGCAGGTACTTGCGGCCCCGCGTCTCGCCCAAAGATCCATGGGCTTGGGGAACAAGTCTCGAACGTCGCCCGCTTCCACGCGCGCATCCCCTAGGAGGGCCGTCACCACCCCACCGAGCAAATCCGAGCCACAGCATTTGGAGGAAGGGGGCGGCGAGGGGGGCACCAACAACCTCGTTATGGCGGTCACTGGTCCCGTGTTCCGACAGCGAATCTCGGCGTGTAAGGCGAGAGGGGGGAGAGAGAGGGGAGAGCGAAGAGAGCGAAGGGAGAGAAAGAAAATGGCAAAGCGAGGCCACCTTAATTCAATTGGACTGGAGCAAATAACGGTGATTAAGTCCTGTCCGCGGTGAGTGATTCCCATAATATAGTCTTTCGGGCTAAATTTATTTAGGTGCGGCAAACGCTGCTGCACGAGCGTCCGCGGATCGTGGCGGCTGCATTAGGCGCGTATGCGCAGTGACAGTCTACAATATTGCCTTTGGTCGGAGAGGCTATTTCATTAAGGGGGGCTGCGTGCCCGAGGCCTTGCGCAGTTCCTTTCATAACGCAATGAATTTACACGCGTGACGGATGCGAGCCGCCTCCACCGAGCGCGCTCGACGCGACGCGCACAGGTAATACACAAAGACAAAGATCACCCGTGTAGCCTGCGACAGACTGTTGGGGCAAGTGCTGTTAGCGAGCACCTATGAAGGCCAGAACGGCACGCGAGGGGGTGGGTGGGTGGCCAGCACCACGCCCGGTCGCCTTTGTTTCCCCAGTGGCGATGTTTAAACACCGCACCAGGCTGAGTCTACCTAGGTGAGGCCCAGGACTGGTTCAGATAATCGCCGTGAGCGGGAATCGAACTCGGGTCGCTGGATTCGTAGCGCGGCGCGCTAACCGCTACACTACTGCTCCACACACATACACACACAAAAACACACATATAGACACACATACACACATATACAAAGACATACACACATACAAAGACATACACACACACACGACCATACACCCATATGCCCATATATACACACACACACATCGATACACACACACACCGATACACACACACAGATACACACACAGATACACACAGTTAATACACACGCACAGACACGAAACAAAGACAAAGATCCCCCGTATAGCCTTAACATTCTGTTGGGGCAAGTGCTGTAAACGAACAGTTATGAAGGCCGACACGGCGCACGAGGGAGTGGGTTTCCAGCACCACGCCCGACAGCCTTTGTCTCCCCAGTGGCAATATCTACTCATCACACGTACACACACAAAGACAACATCAACACACACGCGCATTTCCAGTAAAAAAACACGTGCATTCACATACTCGGATGGATAAAGACAAAGATCCCCCGTGTAGCCTTAACAGACTGTTGGGGCAAGTGCACAGGTAGGCAGAGATTGACATACGCACAGTGACACACAGACACACTTTCACACAGATCTACGCGTACGTACAGACACACACAGATGTACAGGCCTCACACGTGCACATCCATTGCGCGCACAAGTCGACTTACACACATACGTACACACAGACACACACACATATATATATAAACAGACACGCGTGTGTGTGTACAATTACACAGATACACAAACAGATTTCCAGTAGAGATATATTATATAGACACGCAGATATACGTATGTAAAGGTAAAGACCCCCCTACCGACTGCACAGGGAGTTCGGGCAAGTGCTGTTAGCGAACGTAGAACCACGCCCGGACGCCTTTGTCTCTCCCGTGCGGATGTTTACACACCGTACTTGGTTATCGTTAACATGTGAGTCAACCCAGAACCGGGACCGGTTGAGCAAATCGTCATTGGAGTTGGTGGCCGTGAGCTGGAACTGAACTGGGGTCGCCGGGTTCGTAGCGCTGCAAATACAAAGATCCCCCGTATAGCCCAAAGAGACTGTAGGGGCAAGTGCTGTTAGCGAGCGTCTATGAAGGCCAGCACCACGCCCGACCGCCTTCGTCTCTCCAGTGGCGATGTTTACACACCGCGCCAGGTACTCATTTGAGGCCGAGTCGACCTAGGGGAGGCCCAGGAGCGGTTCAGATAATCGTCACCGGTGTTGGTGGCCGTGAGCGGGAATCGAACTCGCGTCCGTAGCGCAGCGCGCTAACCGCGGCACCACCGCTCCCACACACACATTTACCGTATGCACAATGAGACCACGGTTACACGTACATACGCGTACGCCCGCTTATATACAACGTTGTGCAGAAGCACACGCGCGCGCGTGAACAAAGATGCACGGACCCGCGCGTTCAACAACAGCAGCCATTCGCCACTGAGCGTCGGTGACGTGCACCCCACGGCGCTCGTGCCAGGCTAGGTGCACTTTGAGGCTATCACGTGAATTGTCGAAGGCTCGCTGCTGGCAACGAGGTCACGGGACCGACCCAGGTACCGTTGGTGTGACCCGGCTGACACCACTCACAGACGCGCCCACGCGTGCTCCCTGCTGTGCCATCTTTGCTGCGTTTTAGTCGCCGGGCCGAGTCCGTGCGTGGTTGTGAGCCTCGCTCTTCTGCCCTCCGTTTGTGTCTGGAGAGGCGTCTCTCTCCAATATCCACGGTATAGCGTCCCTCGCGAGCCTCCTCCGTCACAGAGGCCGATCTCGACACCGCTGGTACCAGTCAGCGGCAATTACACACAGCGTCACATATTTCCCGTACCGCACCAATTCATCTCTTCTCCAGCCCGTGCCGTGCCCGTATAGCCCCCTCCATGCGGCCACACAGGGTCCGCTTGCACGTGCGGTGGCTGGGCCATGCGGGCTGCATGACCCAGCCAACGCAGCCTCGCCTGCCGGAACTCACCAATGGAACCGCAGGCGTACGGACGGACAGACAGACACACACATGCGCATGTACGCACACGCGTCTATGCACAACGACACGCAGACACACATGCCCATACGTCGTTAAATCCTTGATGCATCATGTAAATGAAACCGTTCGAGATGACATTGTCTCCTGTTGATGTATGCGTTTGTCCCATTGACTCAAGTGCTGTCCCGATTGTGCCATCAAATGTCGCACGTCACGTGACGGGGGATCCATTGGGAACTCTCGCATAGCTGCGTCACCCCCCCCCCCCTCCCCGTGCCAATTAGACACCGGGCCGCGGAAGTGGACATCACGGAAGAACTTCTGAGATCCCTTCAAGTGACCTCTGGTGTACACGCATCAAGGGGGCAATACTTTCCCACCCGCCCTACCACAAAGGGGGCATCGCGTTCGTCGCATGACGGCGATCCAACTTGATACGGTATTTAAAATCCTGCGAGCTGGAGTTCAGCCAAACTAAGCGCGAAACAAATTGAATGCGATGAGTCTTTTGTACGCGCCCGTGTGTGAGTGTGTACGTGTGTGAAGTGGGGAGCGGTAGTAGTAGCGGTTAGCGCTACGCTGCGCTACGAACCCGGCGACCCGGTTCGATTCCCGCTCACGGCCAATACCGGTGACGATTATCTGAACCGGTCCCGGACCTCCCCTAGGTCGACTCAGCCTCAAATGAGTACCTGGTGCGATGTGTGAACATTGCCACGAGGGAGAAAAAGGCGGCCGGGCGTGGTGTTGGTCACCCACCCCCTCGTGTGCCGTTCTGGCCTTCATAGGTGCTCGCTAACAGCACTTGCCCCAACAGTCTGTCTCAGGCTATACGGGGGATCTTTGTCTTTGTACATTACCTGTGCGCGTCGCGTCGAGCGCGCTCGGTGGAGGCGGCTCAAACCACTTTCCCCCAACAGAATTTGAAGGCTATATGGGGATCTTTATATTTGCCTTTGTCTTTGAAGTAATATCTGAGTATTGTTTAATAACTTGCAACCTTTGTGAGTTACAATTTAATGAGATTTTGTTCATTGAAACTTTCTTATGGGGCTGCGTGCGTGTGTGTGTGGTTGTTGTTGTTGTTGTGGTGGTGGTGCTCGTGAAACGACGCTCCTCTCATCTTCGCTTGGGCCTAATTCGCTGCCCCGTGAACGCACGTGTCTAATTACAGCCAGCAAAGCCATTGCAACTTTCGCCTTCGAGTGAAACACAATTAGACGAAATTTAATTCATATCCGAGTAATTGCAAAGATATTACAGGCGATGAAAACAACAACAACAAAAACCACACGCTACGCGTACGACTTGAACAACAGCAGCTTCAGCAACCGCAGCAGCCGCCGCTGCGTTACAAGAGTGCTGGTGCCAGGCTAGGTGCACTTTGAAGTATCGAAGAGCGGATGGCTCTCGCTTCTTGCGTGGACGTCACGGGACAGACGAAGGAGCCGTGGGTTGATGTCGCCTCGACCCCAAACTCACGTCACACCAACCCCACACTCACGTCACCCCAACCCCACACTCACGTCACACCAACCCCACACTCACGTCGCACCAACCCCACACTCACGTCACCCCAACCCCACACTCACGTCACACCAACCCCACACTCACGTCACACCAACCCCACACTCACGTGGCCCAACCCCACACTCACGTGGCCCAACCCCACACTCACGTCACACCAACCCCACACTCACGTCACACCAACCCCACACTCACGTCGCCCCAACCCCACACTCACGTCGCCCCAACCCCACACTCACGTCGCCCCAACCCCACACTCACGTCGCCCCAACCCCACACTCACGTCGCCCCAACCCCACACTCACGTCGCACCAACCCCACACTCACGTCGCCCCAACCCCACACTCACGTCGCCCCAACCCCACACTCACGTCGCCCCAACCCCACACTCACGTCGCCCCAACCCCACACTCACGTCGCCCCAACCCCACACTCACGTCGCACCAACCCCACACTCACGTCGCCCCAACCCCACACTCACGTCGCCCCAACCCCACACTCACGTCGCCCCAACCCCACACTCACGTCGCCCCAACCCCACACTCACGTCGCACCAACCCCACACTCACGTCGCCCCAACCCCACACTCACGTCGCCCCAACCCCACACTCACGTCGCCCCAACCCCACACTCACGTCGCACCAACCCCACACTCACGTCGCCCCAACCCCACACTCACGTCGCCCCAACCCCACACTCACGTCGCCCCAACCCCACACTCACGTCGCCCCAACCCCACACTCACGTCGCCCCAACCCCACACTCACGTCGCACCAACCCCACACTCACGTCGCACCAACCCCACACTCACGTCGCCCCAACCCCACACTCACGTCGCCCCAACCCCACACTCACGTCGCACCAACCCCACACTCACGTCACCCCAACCCCACACTCACGTCGCACCAACCCCACACTCACGTCGCCCCAACCCCACACTCACGTCGCCTCAACCCCACACTCACGTCGCCCCAACCCCACACTCACGTCGCCCCAACCCCACACTCACGTCGCCCCAACCCCACACTCACGTCGCCCCAACCCCACACTCACGTCGCCCCAACCCCACACTCACGTCGCCCCAACCCCACACTCACGTCGCACCAACCCCACACTCACGTCGCCCCAACCCCACACTCACGTCGCCCCAACCCCACACTCACGTCGCACCAACCCCACACTCACGTCGCACCAACCCCACACTCACGTCGCCCCAACCCCACACTCACGTCGCACCAACCCCACACTCACGTCGCACCAACCCCACACTCACGTCACACCAACCCCACACTCACGTCGCCCCAACCCCACACTCACGTCGCACCAACCCCACACTCACGTCGCCCCAACCCCACACTCACGTCACACCAACCCCACACTCACTCGCCCCAACCCCACACTCACGTCGCACCAACCCCACACTCACGTCGCCCCAACCCCACACTCACGTCGCCCCAACCCCACACTCACGTCGCACCAACCCCACACTCACGTCGCCCCAACCCCACACTCACGTCACACCAACCCCACACTCACTCGCCCCAACCCCACACTCACGTCGCACCAACCCCACACTCACGTCACACCAACCCCACACTCACGTCACATCAACCCCACACTCACGTCGCCCCAACCCCACACTCACGTCACACCAACCCCACACTCACGTCACACCAACCCCACACTCACGTCACACCAACCCCACACTCACGTCGCCCCAACCCCACACTCACGTCACACCAACCCCACACTCACGTCACACCAACCCCACACTCACGTCGCACCAACCCCACACTCACGTCACACCAACCCCACACTCACGTCGCCCCAACCCCACACTCACGTCACACCAACCCCACACTCACGTCGCCCCAACCCCACACTCACGTCACACCAACCCCACACTCACGTCACACCAACCCCACACTCACGTCGCACCAACCCCACACTCACGTCGCCCCAACCCCACACTCACGTCGCCCCAACCCCACACTCACGTCGCACCAACCCCACACTCACGTCGCACCAACCCCACACTCACGTCGCCCCAACCCCACACTCACGTCGCACCAACCCCACACTCACGTCGCACCAACCCCACACTCACGTCACACCAACCCCACACTCACGTCGCCCCAACCCCACACTCACGTCGCACCAACCCCACACTCACGTCGCCCCAACCCCACACTCACGTCACACCAACCCCACACTCACTCGCCCCAACCCCACACTCACGTCGCACCAACCCCACACTCACGTCGCCCCAACCCCACACTCACGTCGCCCCAACCCCACACTCACGTCGCACCAACCCCACACTCACGTCGCCCCAACCCCACACTCACGTCACACCAACCCCACACTCACTCGCCCCAACCCCACACTCACGTCGCACCAACCCCACACTCACGTCACACCAACCCCACACTCACGTCACATCAACCCCACACTCACGTCGCCCCAACCCCACACTCACGTCACACCAACCCCACACTCACGTCACACCAACCCCACACTCACGTCACACCAACCCCACACTCACGTCGCCCCAACCCCACACTCACGTCACACCAACCCCACACTCACGTCACACCAACCCCACACTCACGTCGCACCAACCCCACACTCACGTCACACCAACCCCACACTCACGTCGCCCCAACCCCACACTCACGTCACACCAACCCCACACTCACGTCGCCCCAACCCCACACTCACGTCACACCAACCCCACACTCACGTCACACCAACCCCACACTCACGTCACACCAACCCCACACTCACGTCGCCCCAACCCCACACTCACGTCACACCAACCCCACACTCACGTCACACCAACCCCACACTCACGTCACACCAACCCCACACTCACGTCGCCCCAACCCCACACTCACGTCGCCCCAACCCCACACTCACGTCACACCAACCCCACACTCACGTCACACCAACCCCACACTCACGTCACACCAACCCCACACTCACGTCGCCCCAACCCCACACTCACGTCGCACCAACCCCACACTCACGTCACACCAACCCCACACTCACGTCACCCCAACCCCACACTCACGTCACCCCAACCCCACACTCACGTCGCCCCAACCCCACACTCACGTCGCCCCAACCCCACACTCACGTCGCCCCAACCCCACACTCACGTCGCCCCAACCCCACACTCACGTGCCCCAACCCCACACTCACGTCGCCCCAACCCCACACTCACGTCACCCCAACCCCACACTCACGTCGCCCCAACCCCACACTCACGTCGCCCCAACCCCACACTCACGTGCCCCAACCCCACACTCACGTCACCCCAACCCCACACTCACGTCGCCCCAACCCCACACTCACGTCGCCCCAACCCCACACTCACGTCGCCCCAACCCCACACTCACGTCGCCCCAACCCCACACTCACGTCACCCCAACCCCACACTCACGTCGCCCCAACCCCACACTCACGTCGCCCCAACCCCACACTCACGTCGCCCCAACCCCACACTCACGTCGCCCCAACCCCACACTCACGTCGCCCCAACCCCACACTCACGTCGCACCAACCGCACACTCACGTCGCCCCAACCCCACACTCACGTCACCCCAACCCCACACTCACTTCACCCCAACCCCACACTCACGTCACACCAACCCCACACTCACTCGCTACCCGTCGCCTCGACCTTTTGCCTCCACCGTAACTCCCCCCTCCCCCCCCGTCAGTGGCCTTGATCAACGTCGTTTCGATATTCGGCGTCTCCCGACGTAAACCCGGGTCACTGCTGTAAATACAAACAAAGAACTAAGATTTCCCCCGTGTAGCCGGAGCAGACTGTTGGGGCAAGTTCTGTTAGCGAGCACCTCTAGACATACACGCAGGCAATTGATAAAAGTTGTATTGTGGGCAATGAAAAGCAATGACGTTTGGGGAATTTATAACATAAATAAATACAGGGTGTAAGTTAATCGCACGCGTTCTTTCTGCCTCATCCGGCCGATCATCCTTGCTGGGCCGATAAAATCGGCACCACTTTGTGGTGGTACGAAGTGAACGCATTGCTCTTTTTTTCCCCTGCCATAGGACCGTGGAATTTCCACCGCTGGCTCGTGAGGCTCTGAACGGCAGCCCTGTCATTGCTCCCCTCGAGCGGGGGAAATCACTCTGGCAGGGCAGATTGGTGCAGGGTAAGGGGACGTGATGTTGGGGGGGGGGAAGGATGGAGAGACGTGAGTGGGGGATGGAGAGGCGGGGGTGGAGAGCGTGGCGGAGGGGGGATAAGGAAGCACTTTGAAGACAGACACACACACACACACAGACGGACACACACACAGACACGCACGCACAGAAATCTGAAGAAAGTTCTTATTTTTTTCGACCAGTGGAATCTTCTCATCATCCACATTTGCGCTGTAAACTTTCTCACCGTCAGAAGCAGTGAAAGCCAAGTTCCACGCTTACGGCTGAGAAAAAAATATATATACTCAGATTAAATGCAACAAAGCACTTCTCATTCCAGCAAATCCCGCCAATTACCCGTAATTAGGAAGCCATCTCTTTGCTGCCACTCGTTTTAAGTCGCGGGATAATGAGGCGATGATCATTTTCGGCAGTGAGAAAGAGTGCGAGAGAGATGGGGGGGAGGGGATGTTGAATAGAATAGAAACACACACATATGTCCATTACATACACACACACACACGCATACACACTAGATTACAAACAAAGACAAAGATCCCCCATATAGCCTTAACATAACGTAGATTTGAAGTTTAACATACTTTTTGGGGCTGTTAGCGAGAACCTGTGAAGGCCCGGAACGGCACACGAGGGGGTGGGATGCCAGCACCGCGCCCGGCCGCCTTTGTCTCTCTAGTGGCGATGTTCATATATCGCAGCGAGTACTCATTTGAGGCTAAATCAACCTAAAGGGAAGCCCAGGACCGGTTTCAGATCATCGTCACGGGCGAGAGCGGAAATCGAACGGATGCCCCGAAACGCCTTAGACTACTGGGGCAAGTGCTGTTAGCGAGCACCTATGAAGGTCGGCACGGCACACGAGGGGGTGGGTGGCCAACACAACGCCCGACCGCCTTTGTCTCCCCAGTAGCGATGTTCACAGACAGCAGCGGTATTCATTTGAGGTTCAGTCGACCGAGGGGTGGTTTGTCGCAGGTATTGGCCGTGAGTGGGAATCTAACTCAGGTGGCTGGGTGACATCATATGCACACTCACCCAAAGACACACACACAACCCTCCATCACACACACACATCACACACACACACCTCCATCACACACACACACCCATCACACACACACACCTACATCACACACACACATCCATCACACACACACACCTACATCACACACACACACCCTACATCACACACACACACACCTACATCACACACACACACCATCACACACATACACCATCACAAACCTCCATCTCACACACACACACATCACACACACACACCTCCATCTCACACACACACCTACATCACAAACACACACACCATCACACACACACCTACATCACACACACACACCATCACACACACACACCTACATCACACACACACACCATCACACACACACACCTACATCACACACACAAACCATCACACACACACCATCACACACACACACACCTCCATCTCACACACACACACATCACACACACACACACCCCTACCTACATCACACACACACCATCACACACACACACCATCACACACACCATCACACACACACACACCATCACACACACACCATCACACACACACCATCACACACACCTACATCACACACACACACACGCGCGCGTCATTATTATCGCTTCACAGAGCTTTCGCGCTCAGTCCCGACGCGATCGGGCTCGCTCACACACACGAAAAAAAAAACCCTCCACTTCATTAGCTAATTAATCCGTTATTAATTACAGCCAAAGTCGGTCTGAGCAGACATCACTACTAATTAGGGGGCTTATAAATAGTCATGGGCTTAATGGCAGCCTTCATTAGCAGGAATAGAGCGCGGGTAACGGACTCGTCCTCAAAGCGGCTTGGAGCGCAAAGCGTTTAAGCGTTGCCTTCCCGGTGACACTGGAGTGTCCCACAATCCCTTTCATTCGTCCCGTTTCATCGGCCCTAATTGCTGCTTAAAACTCTTTCAAAGAGCCCGAGACAGAGACACAGCCGAGGAATCGCCACGAGTCGCTGCTGACGCGTGCAACAATAAGTTGGTGCCCGTGACACCGCCGCTAGCCATCGGTAACCCAACTTTTTTTCTCGATTGAAGGCGATCAAAATCTCTCTCCCACACCAACATCCCGGTAAAGGGCCCTTAACAGACTGTGGGGGCGAGCGCCGTTTTGCTGCGGTGGTCAGCACAATGCCCCATGCCCGGTCGTCTTTGTCTCCCCCGGTGCTGATGGGTTTTTTTTGTGTGTGTGTGACATCGTATCTCTCAAAATGTCTGGTTTTACGCACCGGCAACCAGGTACTCATTTGAGGCTGAGTCAACGCAGGGGAGGCCCGGGACCGGTTCGGATAATTGTCTCTGGTGTTGGTGGCCGTGAGCGGGAATCGAGATCCCATCGCAAGGTTCGTAGCGAAGCGGTGTTAACCACTACACTACCGCTCCCCACCCGCTAAAACAAAGACAAGCGGTAAATTTTGGACATATTTTCGGGACAAGCATTGTTAGCGAGCACCTATTCAGGCCGGCAAGGTGCACGAGGGGGTGGGGGTGCAGTGCCACGCCCGACCGCCTTTGTCTCCCCAATGGCACCAACTAAGACACACACACAGATTCGCTTTCCACCCGTGTAGCCCTTTAATAGACTGTTAACACGTAACAATGACAAACACAAAACTCAACACATTTGTCAGTGAGCATATTTATTGTAACGCTGTGCAGGGTGGAGCCAGATGTCTCGTGGCCCCCATTTAATTCTCTACAACTTAATCGGTGTGAAATCCAACGGGTGTGAAAACAGAAAGGAATAAGCAAAGGAAAACAGTTTAGGTGGTCAACTAATTAAAAGGGGCTCCATGATGGCGAGATGTTAACTACCTCGCCTGGTCTACAAAAGGTCGTGGGTTCGATCCCGACCCTGACGCCTGCTGTATATTTTGAGTTTGCGTGTCCCACTCTCTCATCATCATCACGGTGGCGAGGAGATGTTAACTACCTCGCCTGGTATACAGGAGGTCGTGGGTTCCATTCCGACCCTGACGCCTGCTGTATATTTTGAGTTTGCGTGTCCCACTCTATCATCATCATCAAGGTGGCGAGGAGATGTTAACTACCTCGCCTGGTGTACAGGAGGTCGTTGGGTTCGATCCCGACCCTGACGCCTGCTGTATATTTGTAGTTTATGTCTCTCTCCCCGTGGTCGCGTGGATTTTCCTCCGGGTCCTCAAGTTTTTTCCCTCCACATTTAGAATCAACGTGTATTGCCAGGTCGCTTCTGAAAAATAGCTTTGTAGCTCAATGGGCCTTAGCTGGTAAAATAAAAAATAGTTTAGTTTTAGTTGAGTTTAAATGGGGGTCATAAAACATGAAGTGGAACTGGAGTGGACAGCACGGACGTCTGGTGGGATACAAGTGAAAGCTAACTTACAACAATTAAGTAAAGATAAACTTTGCATGTTACGAGTTGCGACATCTCCACTACGTGTCACTGGCAACATAGAAATACACGAAAGCGCAGCCCAGAAATTGCTTGTTCAATCCACGACGCTTCGGGTAACCACCCTTCATAGATTATAGATGTTCATAGACAAAAAAACTAATATTTAAAAACACTTTTTTTTAAACACGCTTTCATGAAACGTACCGTACTCGTAATGGCAGAACTCCACGACTCCAGGAAGTGGCCCCGAAGCTGTGATTTACAGCCAACGTCATTTGAGCGTGGACAATTAGACCCAAGCCAAAAAATAACATGTAAAAAATTTTGTTTACAAATATTTTTTTTTCTTTTTATGATATAATATAGTATTGTCATCAGTATAACATAAGTATACAAAGTTTGCAGTCGATACCACATTTGGAACTGGGTTAAAATTGACTTACAAGATTTGAGGATACAACAACAACAGAGTGAGTTAATAGAAAGCGTGTAAAATAATAATACAAATTTAAAAGGTCAGTGCTTGAAACGTCACCTTGGGATTACATGTCAGCTGACGTCACCACCATCATCGCAACTTTCCATCTCGCGCCAAACATTCACGCGTGGAATCGCCTCCCGGGAGTAATTGGCCTACTCTTCCACGTGTTGGACGAGGTGTGCGAACTCGACCTTGATCCCACCACACGCAACCTGCCCGCGGACTGACTACCTGCAGCAACAGACAAACAAAGACAAATATCCCCCATATAGCCTCAACAGACTTGTGGGGCAAGTGCTGTTAGCGAGCAACTGTGACATACAACAACGAGACACGCGCGGCAATTTACAACTACTTAGCCTCACAGAGCGAGCACCTGTTGAGACATTACCACGCCCAGTCGCCTTTGTCTTCCCCGTGCTGATGATCTGGATGATCACACCACAGGCCACACTGACTGTCAAGGCCCCACTCCTGCCACGTGATTTGTAGGGGGGAGGCAAAAGGGGAGCGAGTGGTTATGAGTGTTTGGAGAGTGTGGGGCAGGGGTAAGGGGAGCGAGTTGTTAGGAGTGTTTGGAGAGTGTGGGGCAGGGGGTAAGGGGAGCGAGCGGTTAGGAGTGTTTGGAGAGTGTGGGCAGGGGTAAGGGGAGCGAGTGGTTAGGAGTGTTTGGAGAGTGTGGGGCAGGGGTAAGGAGAGCGAGTGGTTAGGAGTGTTTGGAGAGTGTGGACAGGGGTAAGGGGAGCGAGTGGTTAGGAGTGTTTTGATAGTTTGGGGCAGGGGTAATGGGAGCGAGTGGTTAGGATTGTTTGGAGAGTGTGGGCAAGGGTAAGGGGAGCGAGTGTTTAGGAGTGTTTGGATAGTGTGGGGCAGGGGTAAGAGGAGCGAGTGGTTAGGAGTGTTTGGAGAGTGTGGGGCAGGGGTAAGGGGAGCGAGTGGTTAGGAGTGTTTGGAGAGTGTGGACAGGGGGTAAGGGGAGCGAGTGGTTAGGAGTGTTTGGAGAGTGTGGGCAGGGGTCAGGGGAGCGAGCGGTTAGGAGTGTTTGGAGAGTGTGGACAGGGGGTAAGGGGAGCGAGTGGTTAGGAGTGTTTGGAGAGTGTGGGCAGGGGTCAGGGGAGCGAGCGGTTAGGAGTGTTTGGAGAGTGTGGACAGGGGGTAAGGGGAGCGAGTGGTTAGGAGTGTTTGGAGAGTGTAGGGCAGGGGTCAGGGGAGCGAGTGGTTAGAAGTGTTTGGAGAGTGTGGGGCAGGGGTAAGGGGAGCGAGTGGTTAGGAGTGTTTGGTTGGTGTTGGAAGGGTTATAGGGAGTGTGGTTAGGAGTGTTTGGACAGTGTGGACAGGGGTCAGGGGAGCGAGTGGTTAGGAGTGGTTGTTTCGTGTTGGAAGGGTTAGAGGGAGTGTGGTTTTGAGTGGTGGGCTAGTATTCTTCTTCCGTATGGATTCACAACAGCAGATTAAAGATGCAATTTTAGATTTTGTGATCCACTCAAATGTTTGTTCAGCCGCAGAGCGGATCTCGTCCCTTCCTCCTTTAAACGAACGCAGATGGCAGCTGTTTACCACGCGGTCGGGTCGTTTGGAATTGGTTTGCCGCACTCGATGGCCGCCGATTCTTTGACGCGCCGTTCGTGAATCGTCGGGTGGCCGCATCGGCCGTGCCCGGTCCCGATTTGGTTGACGGTCGACCATTGGCGACGTGGAATGTTCAACCCAGGAGTGTCGCTGTACGAGATGATATTTTTTTAATCTCGACCACGGTCCAGATTTGCTTCCATCTCTCGCCTTCATTTTAGTTTTATTTGCGGCATGGAGTGAGGCCGCTGCTGCTGTGATCCAGCAAGGGGCTCTGGCCATCTCTTGGGTCGCCGCGTCTTTGATGTTCCCGTAGAAGGTTTTCACTTTCCGCAGTCCAGCCGGGGGTGTAGGACCTCCGATAGTTCCCGCGCGGGATCGCATGCCCCCGGCCGCTTTCTTCACGAGCGCGATGAACAGCTCGAACTTTTCAGGGGTTCGTGGAGCAGTGCTGGATGGTTTTTTTCCACTGCCGCTGTATAAACCGAGTCGAGCAGGTGGCGATGGGTTTATGTCCCCCCTCATGTGTCGGAAGGTGCGGGGGGTGAGCGAGAATGTTTTTGTACTCCCGGACGGACGCTGTTTCACGACGGAGCGATGCGCGGTGAGCCAAGGCTGTAATTATAATATATATTGGGGGGGAGAGGACACACATCCCCCCCAATATTTAAATATGCTCAAAATGTCTCGCCCCCCCCCCCCCCCAATATATTCCTATAAAAAATAATTGCTATGCTATGTAAATAAAAACAACACGTTGCTAAACCTTGGCCACAATATCTGAACTTGTCTTCATATAAATCAATGTGTAGATTTCTGTTGATATGATTGTGGTTATGGTTGTACTTTATTAATCCCTCATCTCTTCCATTACATACAATTATGCAAGAAATGGTAAAAAAAAAAGTAAAAACAGAGCAAAGTAATACAATAAACTATTAGACATAATTGTAAAAAAATAAATGAAAAGTCCATCCCATGTGTTAGTGAATTTTTTTTCGATTTTAGGCAGGAAATTCGTTTTCAAATTAAGATATTTTTCTGGGTTGGGACCCCCAGACACCCTGGAAGATCCCCCCCCCCCCCCCAATGTTGACTCCATGGCTACGGCCTTGGGTTGAGCACTCGGGGAAGCCACTGGGTCGGCGTCGACTTTGAGCGTCCCTGAGATGGCCACGCATTGCGATGTTTTGTGCCGACAACGCGAGAGTGATCGCCGAGTCCCCGACGAGGTGCGAGCGTGACAGTCCGTAGAGGTCGCCCATCACAGCACCAACTGGTTCCCGGATGTTGTTCGTGCGGGTGTCCATTTTGTTTGCTCCACTGCTCAACGTGTTTGGCTGAACGTGAGACTTCGATAGAGCCACCAACTGCAATGCATTTCGGGAGTGGGGCGTGGGTGACGGTTTAACCACGGAACTCGATCTTCAAGGTGCTTTTTGTCTCCACGTTGTTGAGATGGAATGCTGAGGACACTCTCCCTCGCTTGCATTTGGCTTAAGTCGACGGGAGTAGAAATAATCTTCCAACTTATTTAGCTCGGTGCTCCAAGATTTCTTGAGCTGCGCTGAGTGTCATCGCAAGGCTGCGTAAATTAACTTTGGGCTTAATGTGGCCCGCATGTCGCTGGTGTGTAGATTAAACCCGGGCTGGGGGCTAATACCGACCCCTGCAGTAGGCGATTGTGTCGGGTTCGCGAGATCGGCTCATCTGGTTTCCGAGATGGACGCGAAATTGTCGGTGACTGAGCGTGCCGGCGGCGAGGCAAACCGTTGTTGCGAGTTTAAAGAGGCGTCATATCGCATGCAGAGAACTCGTCGACGAAAGCAGCCGCTGTTTTGTGTTTCCGTTGAAAGCCGGCTTCGATGTGTGATGTCAAGGGGAGGACCTGGTCACAGACGCTTCGTTGTGGCTGAAAACCTGCCTGCCCAGGTGGCTTCCAAGAGAGGAGAGAGTCGAGCAAGCAGTCCTCGCTCCAGTAGCCTGTCGGCTGTACAAAAAACAGAGATTGGCTTGTAGCTGTGTGGTTCGTCAGCAGGTTTTGTTCGCTTGAGGAGAGCAATGACTTTTGCTTTTCTTCAAAGTCTTGGTAGCTTGCTGGTGGCGATAATTTTTTTTTCTAAAAAAAATTTCGCCAGCCAGATTTTTCTTTTGCTGCCAAGGTGTTTTATGAATTCCTGGTAAATCCCCTCTATTTCTGCGGCTTCCCCTGATTTTGTTTCCGCCAGTGCGGCATCTATATATTTTGGAAGTACAGCTGCAGACAGAGGAGAGTTTTTGACGCCGGTGGAGAGTGTATCTGTTGCGGATCGTTTGACGGTGCGTTCTTGTTGTCGACTTGCGATTGTTTTTCTTGCATTGCCGAGAAGCTGAGCCGCTATCCCATTAGCAGTCGCCTTAGGAGTGCGGTGTTCAGAGGGTTTCACTCCACCGAGCTTCCACGGTAACCCCCATGCCCTGCGGCTGGAGTACGTGAAGTCAAAAGACTCCGCCAATGCTGCCCACTTTGTTCGTCTGTCAGAATTTAGCGACCGCAGAAGGGGCTCTGGCGATCTTTTGGGTCGCCGCGCCTTGATGTCCTCGTAGAAGGTTTTCACTTTCCGCACTCCAGCCAGGGGGTATAGGACCTCCGATAGCTCCCGCGGGATCGCATGCCCCCGGCCGCATTCTTCACGAGCGCGATGAACTGCTCGAACTTTTCCGGGGTTCTTTTCCACCGCCGCTGCATAAAACAGAGGCCGATTTGCCCGTCCGAAGTTCCAGCGGGGCCTCGGTGTGCCGGTGATGACCACGTGGATGACCACGTGGATGACCACGGGGCTTGTGCTGGCTGTGCGGGAAGCGAGGCAGCACTTTTCGCATGGCGGGCAAAGGCTGAGACATTTCTTATCTGTAGTTACAAGTCACTGCTCGGGGTTGTATTCCCTATTACACCTTGCAGAGTGGAACGCGCCATTGTTGAGTGGCGTAAAAAATCGAGAAAGTGTTCTTGTTCGGATGCTCGATCAAGGATTTGTTCGCCTGCCGGGTCGTTAACTGGGTAACCCGGTTAGTGACCTGGCCTGTTGAAGTCGCCTACGTAGATCGCGAGATGTGGCACCGATGGCAATGGTGGTAGTTGCCAGGTTTGTTGTTGGCAGTTTGTAGACATTGTACACGACGAGACCGGCGATTATTGTCCCAATTGTGAAGTCGTTGTCTGGTCTGAATGACTTCCGATGCGCCTTTGATGTGATGCGCGACGTGAGTGGCCAGAACGTGTTGAGCGTTGCCCTCGGAAGCAGCGAGGATGGGCCCTGGAATGTTCAATCATAGAGAGGTGCCTTCCTCCACGCGTCTCTTGGACAGTAACGGTTGTCGATGTTTTCTCGCTGAAGGATCTTTGCGAGGACATCTGTCATCGCTCGGGATAGGCCCTGGCATCGACGAGCCGAGCGGCCGATGGAACGGCTCGTCTGGGCCTGGGGAGGACCTTCATTGATGGCGTGTTCTTTCTGCTGTGACCCAGAGGGTCGGCTGGAGATATACGGTGAGCGATGTGATTCGTTGTGAACTTCTCTGTAGACTTCGTTCACGTAAGAGAGTAGGCCCCGAGAAGGCTGACATCACCCGCCCCGGTTGGGTAGTGTGGGTGGGGCTACAGGGAGTGTGGTTAGAAGTGTTTGGCTAGTGTGAGTGGGGTTAGAGGGAGTGTGGTTAGGAGTGTTTGGCTAGTGTGGGTGGGGTTACAGGGAGTGTGGTTAGGAGTGTTTGGCTAGTGTGAGTGGGGTTAGAGGGAGTGTGGTTAGGAGTGTTTGGCTAGTGTGGGTGGGGTTAGAGGGAGTGTGGTTAGGAGTGTTTGGCTAGTGTGGGTGGGGCTACAGGGAGTGTGGTTAGGAGTGTTTGGCTAGTGTGAGTGGGGTTAGAGGGAGTGTGGTTAGGAGTGTTTGGCTAGTGTGGGTGGGGCTACAGGTGTGGTTAGGAGTGTTTGGCTAGTGTGAGTGGGGTTAGAGGGAGTGTGGTTAGGAGTGTTTGGCTAGTGTGGGTAGAAAATATGTTTCTGTATATTGTAAGAACTTGGGAATAGAGACGACGACGAAGGTGGGAGAGGCGATTCCTAAGTGAACCTGAATGAGAAGCGTTGTGACTTGCAGTGTGGTGAGTAGGAGAATGGGTGGGTGTGAGTGGGTGAGTGGGTGTGTGGGTGGGTGAGTTAGTGGGTGGGTGAGTGAGTGGGTGAGTGGATGTATGAGTGTGTGAGTGTGAATGAGTGGTGTATGGGTGTGTGGGTGAGTGTGTGAGTGAGTAGGTGTATGAGTGTGTGGGTGAGTGAGTGGGTGAGTGGGTGTATGGGTGTGTCAGTGTGAGTGAGTGGTGTATGGATGTGTGGGTGAGTGTGTAAGTGAGTAGGTGTATGGGTGTGTGGGTGAGTGTGTGGGTGAGTGAATGGGTAGATGCGTGTGTGGGTGAGTGTGTGGGTGAGTGTGTGGGTGAGTGTCTGAGTATGTGTGTATAAGTTGTGAGTGTGTTGACGAGTGTGTGATTGTATTCGTGGATGAGTGTGTGGGTGAGGGGGTGGGTGTATGAGTGTGTGGGTGAGTGAGTGGGTGTATGAGTGAGTGAGTGTGTGATTGAGTAGGTGTATGAGTGTGTGTATGGGTGTGTGGATGAGTGTGTGGGTGAGTGTGTGGGTGAGTGTGTGGGTAAGTGTGTGGGTGAGTGAGTCGGTGAGTGTGTGAGTGAATAGGTGTATGAGTGTGTGTGTATATAAGTGGTGAGTGGGTTAACAAGTGTGTGATTGTGTTCGTGGATGAGTGTCTGTATGGGCCCTGGGCCTCTCTTCGTTTGACATCGTCACTAGGGAGACAAAGGCGGCCGGGCGTGGTACTGACCACGCACCCCTTTGTGTTCCGTGCCGGCCTTCATAGGTGCTCGCTTACTGACCCTGCCCCAACAGTCTGTTAAGGCTACACGGGGGATCTTTGTAGTAGGGTGGGTGAGTGTGTGTGTGGATGGGTGTGTGTACGAGTGGGTGGATGAGATAGTGAGTGAGTGTGAGTAAGTGGGTGGATTAGTGCGTGTGCGTGTGTGTCCGTATGCACGAGCGGTGGCGCAGTGGTTAGCGCGCAACTGCGCTACGAACCCGTGCAAACGAATGAAAATTAATGCAACTAAAACAATCCTCGTCATCAATCACAGGAGCGTTTATTTGCGTCGCGTTAAACCCAACGGCGATTGATCACGCATCAGTTTAACGCGCAGTCGGCTTTCGCGACCAATATCATCCATAATGAGAGGTTTTTTTTCCGGGAGTGAAATCGCGTAAATATAAATGTGTCGTTAAACCCTCCACCAGCCGACACGGTACTCGAATTGTAAATGTTTTGGGTGGGGTTTAGTCTCCAGCGCACCGGTGTGCTGAACTAGTAACGAATTGGCCACGTTTTGTTTACGCGACAAACCTTACCAATTAGCGAGTTTAACGACACGTTTATACTCTTTGATTCTTTCGGCCAAGCCACGTAGGTATAAAATAAAATAAAGAACCAAAAAGTATGGATTCCCGCAATCACGAAAGCCGCAAATCAAGATCGACACGTTCATATTTACGCGACCAAACCCACCTCTGTCATGGACATCACAACTCGCTTTTAAGAGACGCGTTTCGCGATCCGCAAAAGTCGACGTCAAACAAGCAAAGGTTCTTGAGTGACGGTGCGTGCCTTCTTACAGGGGGTTGAGAGGGGGGGGGGGGGGGGGCGGGGAGCGGTGGCGCTTTGGTTAGCGCGCCCCGACGTCTTGAAGCCAGCTACCCGAACTCGATTCACGGCCACGGTGAATGGCCGCGAATGGCGTGTGTGATGTCTGAAACAGGTCTTGGGGCTACACGTTCAACAATCCGCGCTGACTGGCGTGTGGTTAAACACCAGCCACTCCTCTCTCTCTCTCGCCACCACTCTCCCCCGCCTCCCCACGAGCGGACTAACTCATCCCGCAGTGGATTGACAAAGGGCTGCATGTTATTTTTAACACGATTATACCGTATAAGATTATATCGTGTAAGTTGTACAGGGCATTATTCGAACGTGTATTCAATGCGCACGATGTAAAATGATAACATTCAAAGTTGCAATTCACGTGTCACAAAAATATCTATTGTCATCCACGACTTAGCACAACGCATATACGAGTAGGTACATAGATTACACACGCGTCAATCAGTGGCTTCCACGGTGACTGTCCACTTCAAACCACCGTCACTATTATACGGCTGAAAATGACCGGAGTCTCCAGATAAATGAGAACGCTTCAGAAATTTGGACGAATATCGTATCTCTGTAGCTGTGAACCCCTTATCAGTGCCCTATATTATTACAGACAAATTCAGACCTTATTGGTCACCCCGTGCTCAACGTTCATCTACAAAGTCCCGTCACAAAGGAGAGAAACACAAACAGATCGACAAAACTTTCTATTGTTTTGTGCGTCCGTATTGCAACGGCTGTACCGCCGTGTGGACCTCAGAACTCAATTTGCCTGTACAAGAACACGGGGTAAACCGACTCGAACCCGGAGAATTACGGTTACCGGTTACGGTAACCGGTTACGGTAACCGGTTACGCGCGTGAGCGATTTGGCGCGAGACGGAAAGTCGCGATGATTCGTGATGGTGACGTCACGTATCGTGCAAGCCCAAGGCGGCGTTTCGGGCACTACACTCTTATTCAAATCTATGAGCATCGATAATCTACGAAGGGTGATTGCCCGGAGCGTCGCGTGTAATATATAGAGCATGATGCCATTTCAATTACAGGTGCAACACGCATGCATCCACGGAGATGCATACAGCTAGCTGTCGTATTTACACAAAGACAAAGGTGCCCCGTGTAGCCTTTGACGGATAAATTGGGGTAAGTGCTGATCGCGAGCGCCTACTGAGGGCGGCACGAGAGCGTGGTTTGGCCAACACTGCGCAAACTCCGCCACCTTTGTCTCCCCAGTGCTCGCATTTAACGCAGCGCATCGCTCGAGGCTGGATCGACCTGAACATGGTTTCGATAATTATCACTCCCGGCCACGAGTCGAGTTCGTAAGGCAGCGCGCTCACCACTTGGCCCCACGCACGGCTAGCGACACGCAGGGACAGGAACACAGACCCACGCGGGTACACACAGAGACACGCAGATACACACACACGTGGCGCACGAACGCAAACACGCAGACAAACACAAAGACACAGAATCCCCGGTATAGCTTCAACAGACTGTTGGAGCAAGTGCCGTCAGCGAGCACTTATGAAGGCCGGAACGGTACACGAGGGGGTGGGTGGCCAACACCACGCCCGGCAGGAGACGTTTACACACCGCGCCAGGTACTCATTTGAGGCTGAGTCGACCTAGGGGAGACCCAGAACCGGTTAAGATAATCGCTATCACCGGTGTTGGCCGTGAGCGGGAATCAAACCCGGGTCACCGGCTTCGTAGCGCAGCGCGCTCACCACTACACTACCGCTCCCCACACACGCGCGCACACACGACACGCACACACGACACGCACACACACACACGACAAGCACACACGCACACGCACACACACACGACAGACACACACGACAAGCACACACGCACACACACACATGACAAGCACACACGCACACACACGCACACACGCACACCACACGCACACACACGCACACACGCACACCACACGCACACACACACGCGCGACACGCACACACACACGACACGTACACACCACACACACACACGACACACACACACGACACACACACGCACACCACATTCCATCGCGCGAGACAGAGAAGCGTGGTCCGTGCGTGATGACGTCTGCAAGGGACGCGGAAAATCGATAGAATAACAACATCAGCCCAGAGCGCATTGCACTCTGTCAACGCGTGCTGGCTGGCGCTGGGGGGGGGCGGGTGTGGGGGGGGGTGGCAGTGGGGTGTAGACTTGTCATGAATTATCAGTCTTATGCTGCACATCAAAGGATCATTGATTCGCGGGCATTAAATATTAAACGCGGGAGAAAGAGCGTCAACATATGAAATAGCCCACCACCATCGTTATTTTATTAATGTTTGTTTGATATGGGGGGGGGGGGGGGGTGGTGTGCGTGCGTGCACGTGTGCGCGTGTGTGCGTTGGGGAACGGGAGCGTAGTGGTTAGCGCGCCGCGCAACGAACCACGACGAGCCGAGTTCGAATCCGTGACGAATATCTGAAGCGGTGTGGGAGTTCCCTGGGTGCGATGTGTAAATATCACAACGAGGGAGACAAAGGCGGCCGGGCGTGGTGCTGGACACCCGTGTGTACCGTGCCGGCCTTCATAGGTGCTCGCTTACAGCACTTGCCCCGAGAGTCTATGAAGGCTATACGGAGGGGGGGGGGTCTTTGTCTTTGTGTCTGTGTGTGTGTGAGAGCGTCGAACGCACACGGAATTGTCTCGACTTTGCACTCCCATCGTTGTTGTTTTTTTAATTGTCATCGTTGTTGTAACTTTGTTGACCCGCCCACACTGGGCAGCTGTGAAAAAAAGAGCTTCATAGCTCATCGGATTCTTCCCCAAAGTCTCAATAAAGATTCTGCTCCTGATACCCCTACACGTTCAAGTAAATATTTACAACGAAGACAAAATACGGTCCTCGCCTCCCCGTGAAGCCTTCAACAAACTTACTCTTAGTTCTTTCGGTAAAGTTACGTAGGTAAAAAATGAAATTAAAATTAATAAAAATAAAACAATTAAATCACGACGTTTCGGAGGCAACACAAGTCTCCGTCATTAGGTGGGACCGTCACACCTAGATTAGTAAATCGTCACAGCTAGATTAGTAAATCAAGATTAGTAAATCTAGCTGTGACGGTCCCACCTGATGACGGAGACTTGTGTTGCCTCCGAAACGTCGTGATTTTATTGTTTTATTTTTATTAATTTCATTTTTTACCTACGTGACTTTACCGAAAGAACTAAGAGTATGAATCCTTGCAGTCACGAAAGCTTCAAATCTAGAATTCAACAAACTTGTGGGGCAAGTGGTCTTAGCGGGCGCCTATTAAGACAAGCGAGGAGGTGGGTGGCCAGCACCACACGAGGATAGAGCTTTTTTTTTTAGTCGGAGTCTACCTAGGGGAGGCCCACGGCCGCTTCCGATATTCGCCACTCTTATTGGTCGCGCGCGGAAATCTGCGAATCGAACTCGGGTTGCCGGGGATCGTAGCGGCCGGTGCGCTAACCACTCTGCCACCGCTCCCCGTTCACCATTAACGTACCCATGTACACAGATATGCACACGTGAATATACACACACATATATATACATAACACAAATAAACATTCCCCGTGTAGCTTACACAGACTATTATCGAGCAGCTACGAAGGCGGGAACGGAGTAAGAGAACCCACGCTCGACCGCCTTTGTCTCCCCAGCGCTACCTGTTCATGGAACGTCTTAGCACACGCGTGTAGGCACACACACACACACCGACACATACTACACATAGAGACAGGCAGACGCACATATATACACGATACACGCGTGTGCGCACATGCTGACAATGACAAAGGTCCCCCATATAGCCTTCAGCATATTGTTAGGGCAAGTGCTGTTCGCGATCACCAATCTTGGAATGCAACGGCACACGAGGGGGTGGGTGGGTGGCCGAAGCTTAAACACCGCTCGAGTTACTTAGTTGAGGCTGAGCCTACCTAGGGGAGGCCCAGGTCCGGTCTCAGATATTCTTCAACAAATGTTGGACGTGAGCGGTAACCGAACTTGGGTTGCCGCTAGTTCATAGCGCCGTGCGCTGACCGCTAGAACACTCCACCGACCCCCACGCGTACAAAGCCAAAGGTCCCCCGTATAGCCTTTAACAGACTGTTGAGGCAAGTGCTGTTAGCGAGCACCTATGAAAGCCGGAATAACACCACGAGGGAGTGTGTGGCTAGCACTACGCCCGGCCGCCTTTGTCTCCCTAGTGGGAGTGTTTACACATCGCACCAGGTACTAATTTAAGGCTGAGTAGACCTAGGGGAGGCTGAAAACCGGTTTAGAAAATCGTCACTGGTGTTGGCCGTGAGCGGAAATCGGACCCGGGACGCCGGGTTCGTAGCGCAGCGCGCTAACCACTGCACCACCGCTCCCCGCATGTACACACTCACACACGCGCAAGCAGACGCACATATATACAACGACGTATTCACGTACATATGCAAGCATAGTGTTACGATACAATACAAAGACAAAGATCCCCCGTGTAGACTTGAGAGGCTGTTGGGACAAGTGCTGTGTGCGAGCACCTATTAAGGCCGGGACGCGGTGCACGAGGCTGAGTCGACCTAGGGGAGGCCCACGACCGGCTCACATTTAGCGCGCCACTGATGTTTGCCGGGAATGGAACTCGGGGTGGCCTCGGTTCGTCGTGCAGCTCGCGAACCACTGCACAACCGCACACACACAAAGGCAAAGGCGACGGTGTAGGCGTCACAGTGTGTCGGGGCAAGTGTTGTTTCTGAACACGTTTGTCAGTCGGGCATGGCGCATGAAGGGTCGTTGCGGCTAGAGCCACCACGCCCTGCCGCCTTTGTCTTCCCACCCCCCCCCCCCCAGTGCCGATGTTGACACAGCGCTCCGTGCGTTATCGGGAAGAGCGCAGCGCCTAACCGCTACAACACGACCGCTCCCCCACACACACACCGACTCACACACAAAGACAAACATCCCCCGTATAGCCTTAACGGACTGTAGGAGCAAGTGCTGTTAGCGAGCACCTATAAAGGTCGGCACGGGGTGGGTGACGAACACCACACCCGGCCGCCTTTGTCTCCCCAGTGGCGATGTTTACACACCGCACCAGGTACCCATTTGAGGCTGAGTCGACCCAGGGGAGGCCCAGGACCGGTTCAGATAATCGTTACTGGTGTTGGTGGCCGTGAGATGGAATCGAACCCGGGTCGCCAGGTTCGTAGCGTAGCGTTAACCTCAAACACCACCCTCCCCACACAAACACACACACCGACTCCCACACACACGACAACAACAACCGCCATTCGCCATTCGCTTGTGCCAGGCTACGTGCACGTTGAGGCCACGTGAAGTGTCGAACGCCCGCTGGCAGGAGGTCACGGGGGGGGAAGACCCAGCAGGTCCCACGGGTCGACTGACTGAGATGAATACACACACAGAGACTCTCACACGATCGCAGAGTACACATTTGCCAAATGTAAAAGTGACCCCACCAATTTACTATTGTTGGACCATGAACAGAGCGGCAATCATCGCCCCCTCCTGGTGGAATTAAGTCCCCGGGTCGCCCTCGCAAATGAGACTAACTAACGAATAAAAAAAACTTTTACAAGGTTAGGCCACTGAGCTATACAGCTCATTTTCAGGAACGACCTGGTCATAAATGATAGCGCAATGAAGTTTGCTTGTGTGGAAATGTGTAACAGCTAAATACTCTAAACGCGTGTGATGTCGATTGGAAATGCGGATGGAAAAACCGGAGGACCCCGCAGAAAACTCCAAATATACAGCAGCAGGCGTCAGGGTCGGGATCGAACCCACGACCTCCTGTATACCAGGCGAGGTAGTTAACATCTCCTAGCCACCGTGATGATGATGAGAGAGACACGCAAACTCCAAATAGACAGCCGCAGGCGTCAGGGTCGGGATCGAACCCACGACCTCCTGCATACCAGGCGAGGCAGTTAACATCTCGCTATCCTGTTCTACTTGACGTCTCACCGGGGGGCGGGCGGGGGGGGGGTTAAACAAAATCAACTGAGAAAACTTTTCAATTTGAGTGGTGAAAATGAGGGATGTTGTAGGACCGTACGACGTCAGAAACGAGGTTCCGCTTCACTGAATGGCCACGAGCAGTCCCTAGGTCCACGTTGCTCCGAGTCTCGCACTGCTCCTAAACACCATCTTCATCGTCATCGTCGTCGTAGCCGTCAGTGAACCGAGTAAATTGCCCTCCCGTGGAGTGTGACGTTAAAGCCGACGGAAAGCTGAGATGTGATTTCAAATCGCGGCGTTATTCACTCGCCTCGCCTACCACACCGTCGAAATAAAGACGCACACAAATATGAAGGCATATATATATATACTCTGTGTGTATATATGTATACACACACTCTGTATATTCAATTGCAGTTACTGAGCACAGGTCCAAATATCAAAAATGTCAAACGGCCAACGACAGATAGCACTCTTAACATTGTAATACGAACTGTCTACAGTGAGCGAGCGAGTTGGGTGGGGTGGTTGAGCAGGTGGGTGGGTGAGTGGGTGGGTGAGCGGGTGGGCGGGTGAGTGGGTGGGTGAGCGGGTGGGTGGGTGAGTGGGTGGGTGAGCGGGTGGGGTGGGTGGGTGGGTGAGTGGGTGGGTGGGTGAGCGGGTGGGGTGGGTGAGCGGACGGGTGGGTGGGTGAGCGGGTTGGTGAGCGGGTGGGTGAGCAGGTGGGTGAATTAGTGATCGGGTGGGTGGGTGAGCGGGTGGGTGAGCGGGTGGGTGGGTGAGCGGGTGGGCGGGTGAGCGGGTGGGTGAGCGGGTGGGTGAGCAGGTGGGTGAATTAGTGATCGGGTGGGTGGGTGAGCGGGTGGGTGAGCGGGTGGGCGGGTGAGTGGGTGGGTGAGCGGGTGGGTGGGTGAGTGGGTGGGTGAGCGGGTGGGTGAACAGGTGGGTGGGTGAGCGGACGGGTGGGTGAGCGGGTGAGTGAGCGGGTGGGTGAGCGGGTGGGTGAGCAGGTGGGTGAATTAGTGATCGGGTGGGTGGGTGAGCGGGTGGGTGAGAGGGTGGGTGGGTGAGCGGGTGGGGTGGGTGAGCGGACGGGTGGGTGGGTGAGCGGGTTGGTGAGCGGGTGGGTGAGCAGGTGGGTGAATTAGTGATCAGGTGGGTGGGTGAGCGGGTGGGTGAGCGGGTGGGTGGGTGAGCGGGTGGGCGGGTGAGCGGGTGGGTGAGCGGGTGGGTGAGCAGGTGGGTGAATTAGTGATCGGGTGGGTGGGTGAGCGGGTGGGTGAGCGGGTGGGCGGGTGAGTGGGTGGGTGAGCGGGTGGGTGGGTGAGTGGGTGGGTGAGCGGGTGGGTGAGCAGGTGGGTGGGTGAGCGGACGGGTGGGTGAGCGGGTGAGTGAGCGGGTGGGTGAGCGGGTGGGTGAGCAGGTGGGTGAATTAGTGATCGGGTGGGTGGGTGAGAGGGTGGGTGGGTGAGCGGGTGGGCGGGTGAGCGGGTGTGTGAGCGGGCTGGTGGGTGAGCAAGTGGGTGGGTGAGCGGGTGGGTGAGCGGGTGGGTGGGTGAACGGGTGGGTGGATGAGCGAGTGGGTGAGCAGGTGGGTGAGCGAGTGGGTGAGTTAGTGAGCGGGTGGGTGAGCGGGTGGGTGAGTTGGGTGGGTGTCGTGACCTGCAATGTGGCGGTGGTTGAACACGGCGCGGCTGACGCAGCGTGCTCGACCGAGTCCTCAACATTGGGTGGAGGAATCAGCAAGCAGAAGGTCGTGGGGTCAGTGGCCAGGGTGGTCGCGATAGAAGAGCGATAAGGAGGCGATTGGCTGCGAGTGAGAGAGTTACTGGGGTGACTCGGTGAGCGTTAGGTCATAATAATTATTATTATGATAATATCATTATTATTCAAGGTGAAGTGTTCACGTTAATTTCATGTAACCAGGCTAACAAAAATACAACCTTGCTTAGCTTCCCAGAAGAGACAGACTGGGGCGCGTTCTCCGTGACTTGGCGGTTGCGCCGGTGATCGAATTTAAATGAAACCAAAGAACACGGAACCAAGAGAACGACAGAGACAATGGTCAACGTTTCAGGCAATGGGCCCTTTTTCATAACACAGACAATGAAGAAGACTTGTGGTCCGGTTTGCCTGTCCGAATGAGATTGCGGCGGTGCTCATCTCCCGTTAGCAGCCATTGGTGGACATTCCACGTTCCTATGGCCGGGGCGTGTCTTAACCACAGTAGAACCGCTGTTGACCTCCTTAAAAGCGGTGCTCATTTCCCGGAGCCAGGAGGGACGATGGGCTGAGTCGATCCCGCGAAATCAGCGATCGAACTCGCGACCTTGCGAACTTGCGACGCTCTCCCTTACCGAGCCACCCGGCCGGAACGTCGCCTCGGGCACCGTCGATTGGCGAGAGCGTCGAGACCGTGCCTGTTGCGGCCCGCTCTGCCCGGCGCCGCCCACGGAGCGACACGCGCAATCTCCGTCCAAATCAAGGCCCCGCAGCTCCAAGTGCAACTTGGAGCGATTGGTTGCGCAACGCAACCGCTCAGCGAGATCGCGCGACACCGTCGCCTGCAACCCGCGTGGGAGAAGCCGCGCGACTCAACTTCAACCCGGCGAGCAACGAGGTCGCGCAACTTATTGCCGAAGCGAAATATTCGTCAACAGCGCGACGGCCTTAAAAAAACATGAAAATAAGAAGAAGAAGAAAAATTAGACGTTAAGACGACGTTTCTGGCAATGGCCCTTATACAGAGCACATCCGTAGAGAGGCCAGCGGAGAGATCGAGTAAGTTGCCCCCCCCTAATGAGATCATTACCGCCGGGCATATGCAGCAGATGAGACACGCACATAAGGTGGGGTGGGGGGGGGTACAGGGCATGCGTCTGCCTCGCGTGGACCAGCAGGCTTCTACTGCCGCTCGCACTCTGCGCTCGACGGAAACGGATGCGCACACGAGAACAAAGGCACCGGCGCTCGCCAGTGCTGGAAATTCCCCGTTCCTATGACGGGGGTGGGAGAGGCGGCGTTTGTCGAAATAGAACGGCGCACGTTTGACACTCCGCACGCAATTTTTTTTAAGGAAGTGGTAGCTTATTTTATCGACCCGAATCAATCTCGCGAAGATGGGGAAATCGTGTTCATCAAAAACCTGTGCCCGGGTGTCAATTAAGTTGTAGAGATCCCCGGTACAGCCTTTAACGTACTGTTGGGTCAAGCGAGCACCTACGAAGGGCGGCACGGCACGCGAGGGGGTGGGTGGGCCAGCACCACGCCCGGCCGCCTTTGTCTCCCTGGTGGCGATATGTACACACCTCACCAGGCACTCATTTGAGGCTGAGTCAACCTAAGGGGAGGCCCATTACCGGTTGTTAAGATAATCGCCGTGAGCGGGAATCGAACCCGGATCGCCGGGTTCGTAGCGCGGCGCGCTAACCGCTGCACCACCGCTCCCCACGGCCTTTACAGACTGTTGGGGCAAGTGCCGTTAGCGAGTAGCACCTAGGAATCGGTCACAACAACAACCGCCATTCGCCACTAAGTGGCGGTGACGTCACCACGACGCTTGTGCCAGGCCATGTGCACCTTGAGGCCACGTGAAGTGTCGAACGCCCGCTGGCAGGAGGTCACGGGGCAGACCCAGGTGCCACGGGTCGACTGACCGAGATGACCGAGATGACTGGCTGATGCACCACCTGTGCCCCCTACTGTACCAACTTGCTGTGCTTTAGCCACCCGTCGCTCCGCTCGTTGTTGTGAGCGTCGCTCCTCCGCCCTCCGTTGTTGTTGGAGGGCGACTGCCTCCAACTGCCCAGTAGCGTCCTTCACGAGCCTCCTCCACAGAGGCCGATCTTGACACCGCTGGTACCAGTCATCGGCAAGTCCACTCAGCTCCACGTCCTCCTGTACCACATCACTCCATCTCTTCTCTAGCCCGTGCCGCGCCCGTTTAGCCCCCTCGATCCGGCCGAACAAAAGCTGTTTAGGCATGCGGTGGCTGGGCAATCGGTCACACACACACAGAGACACACATGCACGCACATCCACACCTGCCGATTCGTAAGCGTTCCAAACTTGCCAATACATTACAGGGGGTTGAATGCGTCTTAGAATCCGCACATTGCGTTCATGATGACAATAACACGCAGCACTTTCTAAACCACCACTGGGTAAAGTTCTCCCCACGCTGTGTCTATCATGGTGGCTGCTTGACTATACTTCACCACGCTGGTCAATGCGGTTGGGAGCCGTGACCGAGAATTCAACTTCAGTGGCCGGGTTGATAGGGCACTGCGCTAACCAGAGCACCACCGCTCATTCCCTATCCGCTTTTGTAGACACACTCGCAAAACACACGCACACACGTATTTACAAGTGCACATTGTAATTGTATACAAAAAGATCCCAAGTATTTACATATATACACGTATGTATATGTGCATATACACATGCATGTATACATGAATACACAGATCTACAAATACCAAAATTATTAAAGTGTATGCATCCAAGTGTACACAGAGAAACACGCAAACACGCATATAGAGTACAAATGCATGCACGTGTGCTTGTTAACATATAAATACATAAACACAGGCGCACACGCATACACAGATTCGCACGCTTAGACGCACCAATGCCCGCACACGCGTAGCACATGGGTGTAGCGTGGTAGCCGTGTCAATGACACGTGTCATTTAGTGTGGCGTGCACACACGCGAAAATATCGACACACGGACGCAGCCTACAGACACTCGCTCGCACACACACACACGGGCGTGCAATTCACATTGTATTTACTTTACATACACTGGGCCACGCGTACACGCGTACACGATATACGCGCGTGTTAAAAACAAAAAGGTAACACTCACGTACGACAACAACAACAAAAAGCACGCGTGGGCACAGACGCGTGGAGATACGCGCAATTACAAAGATCCCCCGTGTAGCCTTAACAGACTATTGGGGCAAGTGCTGTTAGCGAGAGCGTTGAGAAGGCTGGAACGTCCATAAGAGAGGTGCTCTGGGTTAGATCACGTTAATTTGCGGGGTTATATCTCGTAAATTTACGGGAATTTACGCGTAAATTTACGGGGAAAGATCGCGTAAATTTACGGAAATTTACGCGAAATATCCCCGTAAATTTACGCGAACTAACCCAAAAAAACCTATCTCGTGGATGATATTGGTCGCGAAAGCCGACTGCGTGTTAAAAAGGCCGGAACGGTCCACGAGGGGGTTTAGGTGGCCAGCACCACGCACGACCGCTTTTGTCTCCCCAGTCGCGATGTGTACCCGCAGCACCAGCTACTCACTTGAGGCTGAGTCTAAATAAAGTGTTGGGGGGGGGGGAGCCCAGGACCGGTCTAAGTAAGCGTCACTGGCGTTGAGCGTGAGCGGGAATCGAACTCAATTGTCCGGATTCGTAGCCGCGCCACCGCTCCCCACGAACACAGAGAATTAAAAAAATCCCGCGTCTAGCCTCCGACAGACGGTTTTGGACAAATCTAAGGCACACGAGGGGTGGTGGGTAGCCAACACCACCCACACACAAAGACAAATATGCATACACCAACACTCAACAACAACAACAATAAAAACATCTGCCACCCGCCAAACAAAGACACGCAAAGACAAATACACACACACCAACACTCAGACACAAAAGACAAAGATCACCCGTATAGCCTTAACAGACTGTAGGAGCAAGTGCTGTGTGGGTGGACAGCACCACGCCCGGTCGTTTTTGTCTCCCCAGTGACGATGTTTACGCACCGCACCAGGTACTCATTTGAGGCTGAGTCGACCTAGGAGAGGCTCAGGATCGGTTCAGATAATCGTCACCGATGTTGGCCGTGAGCGGGAATCGAACTTGGGTCGCCGGTTTCACAGCGCAGGGTGCTAACCGCTACACTAGCGCTCCCCACACACACACTCTCATACACACACACACTCTCATACACACACTCTCTCAGACACACACACTCTCATACATACACACACACACTCAGACACAAAAAACAAAGACACGCACACTGAGACATACACACACACACTCTCCGACACACACACTCCGACACACACTCTCAGACACACACTCAGACACAAAAAACAAAGATACGCACACTGAGACACACGCACACACTCCGACACACACACTCTCCGACACACACACACTCTTTCCGACACACACTGAGACACACACACTCCGACACACACACACACTCTCTCCGACACACACACACTCAGACACACGCGCACGCGCCCACGTGCGCGCCGCTTCGCAAACAGAGCAGCAGCAGTGACTTGTCCCGGAATCGAACCCGGCCCGCAGGAGTCCTGTGTGTTGCGCGCTCGACGTGAGGCCCTTGTCCATCTCGAGAATCATCGCTACTGCTGCTGCTGCTCCTCCTCCTCCGCGTGGCGCTCCGTAGCTCGTTCCCTCGACAGGGATACAATGTAATTGAATTAATTAGAAGCTCTTGTCAAATGGGGCGATGGATTGCCGGAGCGGCCAATGGGTAGCCGCCTTGTGCGAGAGAGTGTGTGTGTGTGTGTGCTGTCCTCCGCCCCCCCTCCCCCTCCTTCCTCCGCTCTCTCTCCCACGACGACGTCCCCCCATCATCACCACCACCACCATCAACCCACCTCCTCCCACACAAGGCAGCCACTAGCCCATCCCACACACCCCCAGACCCCATCCACAGGCAACCCGGCACCATTCTCACTCTTGCCTCTCCCTCCATCATCATCATCATATCCCTCCCTCCGTCTCTCCCTCATTCCCTCCCTCCCTCCTTCCCTCTCTCCATCTCTCTCTCTCACGCAGCCTCCTCCCCACAACAGCTCCAGTCGTCCCTCCCATCTTCACCAACCCACTCCCTTCCCCCCACTAAACTCCTCTCCCCATCCCACCCCCTCCATCCCTTCCTCCTGCCCGTCCCCACCCAACCCACCCACCCACCCACACACCCGCCAAGCCACCCCTTCGCGCCGATGACACGGCGATAAGGGTGTAATGCACAACGCGGCCAGCGATTAGCTGCTCGGTAATTGCGGTACGGGCGCGCACGGACAGACACGCGCACGCGCACGCACGCGGACACGGACACGCGCACGCAGAGTCGGCAAACCCACACGGGGCGCCGTGAGTCTCTTCGTCTCGGCGCCCTATATAAGCAACCGCGACTTGCGGGGAACGGGCTCATTTTTTGGAGCAGCATTTTCTGCTGCCGCCGCTGTTGCCGCTACCGCTGCTGCTAATCTCCCCCCCCCTCGCTTAGCACCTCTCCTCCTCCTTCTCCCCCCCCCCACCTCTTCCACCCCCCCCCCCCCCCCCGCGAAATGTTGTAACAGATTTCCCCTATTGCCTCAAACCCCCCCCCCCCCGCTCCTCCTTTCTGAAAGATACCGACAAAAAGCCAGACTCTCTCTTTGCCGTCCATCCCTCCCCTGCCGCCGTCGCCGCCGCGTTAATTGCCGGGAGAAGGCTGCGGAGCAAGCTCCACGTTGCTGTGCCGAGGGCGCGAAGAAATTTCAACTCGCGCCGCGCGTAGCGCAGTTTTTTGTTTGTTTGTACTTAAAAAAAAGAGAGAGGCGCCAAGTTCATTGCGGCTTATTTTTTTAAATTATTTTACGAGCATTATTTTTGTAAAAAAAAACATGTCTCACTTTATTTTGTAGTTTTGTAGCAAAAAAAAAAAGAAATCTTACCAGACAGAAGGCTTCGTTGTACGGACAATATTTGCTCTCATCGGTGTGATTCACACAATCATCATCATCAGCAGCAGCAGCTGCATCTTCCTCCGTCATCGCTCTGCCCCGTCCGAGCTCGCCGCTTCCCTGCCGTCGAAAATCCCGAGCATGGAGGAGCTCACGGCCTTCGTCTCAAAGTCATTCGAGGGCAAAGTGAAGGACCGCAAGGACGGAATTACTTACCGCGAAGTCCTCGAGAGCGGCTCGCTTCGCGCTCGGAGCGGCATGGCCACGGACGAAATTGTAGCGACCGCTGCTGCCGCTGCTGCCGCTGCTGCGGCGGCGAGGGAAGATGCGATGGCGGGGTCCCTGTCGGCAGGTTTGGCTCCGCGGCTGCCAATGCTGCCCCGCCCGCCCAGCAGCAAGGAGTTAGGGCTGGACGGAGACAGCGAGAGGGAGGACAGCGACTTCGGTGTCTCCAAAGGCCGAGACGGTAAGAGAGGCGAGTCGGGCGAGGCGTGCGGGGAGTTGAACCCGCGCGCGTTGCGACTCCGAGGCGATGCCGACGGGAATGTCGCTCCAATCGCGAAGTTTCGGTCCGGTTCGAGGGTTCTGCGTGGTTCCGCGACTTCTCCCGTGGTCCCTGCTTCGCCGGTGCTGTGCACATCGACTCCGCCGTCCGTTGTCTCACTCGTGTCCGTCGCGTGCATCGCACTCGCACGGCGATGTCGAATGAGGATGGGAGAGGGGGGGGTGGTGGTGGTGGTGAGTGTATTCGTGGGTGAGTGTGAGCGAGGGGAAATCTAGCGGTGATCCGGGGTGGTGAGCGAGATACTTTAGTTATAGTTTCAAGAGAGAGAGTGTGTGTGTGTCTTTGTGTGTGTGTGTTTGTGTGTGTGTGTCTTTGTGTGTGGGGGGGGGGGGGGTGAGGTTGGTGGTGCAGTGGTTAGCGCGCTGCGCTGCGAACCCGGCAAACTAAGTTCGATTCCGTGCCGTAGTTGCAGCATCATCAGTGGCGAACCTATATTGCGCGTCCTGTAGGTTAGCTCAGCCTCAAAACGAGTTACCCGATGCAGTGCGTGTAAAGGATCAGTGCTGGAGAGACAAAGGCGGCCGGGAGTAGTAATGCCCACATCCCTCCGTTCGTGCCGGTCCTTGACAGCTGTTCTCTGAAACGAATTTCCCCAACAATCTGTACGGTTGAACACGACCTATTTGATTGTGTGTGTACGTGCATGAATACATGCTGCATCTTTAATAGATCAACACAGCGTATACGCCGCGTGTAGATTGATTATTGATAGCACATACTCGGCGCCGTGGTTTAACATCAATATTAACGCATTGGCACATTCACAGACCAACTCGGTACGAGTACGCAGAGCAGACACCACATTACCGAGTCTAAGTTCAAGCTCGCGACGTCCTCGCCCTCCCCTGCCACGTGACTGCCGCAAATAAAACATCTCACTCGCCATTCAACATCGTCGTTCATTGTAAGCCGCGGTCCATCCACTGCTGGATGATACGCCTCTCCCAGGCACGGCCTAGCACGTGAACACGAGCTGATGTACATCGCTCCGTGCAACCTCCACACCCCCCCCCACCCCCCCCCAATATCTCTCTCGCTCTCTGTGTGACCCCCAAGATGGTCCAGACTCCGACTGAGACTTGCCCTCTGTTTGAACAACAACAACAATAATGATACGAAAAATATTAACACGTGATGTCGATATGTACCCGCACCTCCGATTAGCACGGTTGGTTACGTACGGTGCGAAAGAAGTTCAACACACGTACATGCATACTAGATACACAAGGGACTTGGCGCGTGTGTATCTGTGTCTCCTCGCTCGTATGTCACGATATGTTGTGCACATAAAGTGAATGTAGCGTCAGTCTGCATGACTGCGTATTTGGCGGTCTGTATATATAAATGAACGTCTATTTCTGTCTGTCTGTACGACTGTCTGTATGACTGTCTGTCTGTCTCTATGGCTGTGTGTCTGTCTCTACTGCTGTGTGTCTGTGCGACTGTCTGTATGACTGTCTGTATGACTGGCCGTCTGTCTCTATTGCTGTCAATATGCCTGCACGTATGCCTTATCTGCCTGCATGGCTGTCAGCCTATATAACCGCCTGACTGTATGACTGCCTGCCTACATGACTGCCTGACTGTATGACTGCCTGCCTGCCTGACCGCCTGACTGTCTGTCTGCTTTTCTGTCACAGACGAGGCCGGCTTAACATGCGTCTGGCGATCTTAATATTATAAACACAAGCGCACGCGCGTGTGTGTCTTTGTGCATGTACGTGCCGCTGTGTATGTGTATCGATTCCCGCTCACGGCCACCAGCGACTATCATTTGAAACGTTCCTGAGCCTCCCCTAGGTCGACTCAGCCTCAAATGAGTACCTGGTGCGGTGTGTAAACATCGTCACTGGGGAGACAAAGACGACCGGGCGTGGTGCTGTCCACCCACACAGCACTTACTCCTACAGTCTGTTAAGGCTATACGGGTGTTCTTTGTCTTTTGTGTCTGAGTGTTGATGTGTGTGTATTTGTCTTTGCAATGAGTAGCTGGTGCGCTGCGTAAACATCGCCACTGGGGAGACAAAGGCGGTCGGGCGTCGTGTTGGCCACCCACCCCCTCGTGTGCCATTCGGGCCTTCGTAGGTGCTCGCTAAAAGCACTTGCCCCACCAGCCTGAATCGCCTGTCCGGGCGATCTTTGTCTATACATGCATGTATGTTTGTAATTGTGTGCATATATAGGCGTGTAAGTGTGTGTATATATATATCTTTGCGCTGTGTTTTTGTGTGTGTGTATTTATTTGCGCTACGTGAATATATGTTTGTCTGTGTATCTATATGTATAGAGGTGCGTGTGTGCGTACGTATTATGTACGTGTCTCTAAAAATGCATGTGTGTGTATAAGAAAGTGTGTGTGTGTGTGTATTAGTTGGGGCGGTGGTGTCTTGGTTAGTGCGCTCCACTTCTATTCGGATGGTGACCCAAGTTCGATTCCGCCGCTCACGACCAAACATCAGTGACGAATATTTGAACTGGCCCTGACCTTTCTCCGATGAGCACGCTCGGCTACGTACGGCGCGAAAGAAGTTCAACAAGCATGAAAAAAAATTAGCACCCGATGCGGTGTGTAAACATCAGCACTGGTGAGACAAAGGCGGCCGGGAGCGTGGTGCTGGCCACCCACCACCTCGTGTGCCGTGCCGGTCTTCATAGGTGCTCGCTAACAGCACTTGCCCCAACAGTCTGCTCAGGCTATACGGGGAGTCTTTGAATTTGTTTGGTAATGCACCGATAATTATCTATGCATTCATGTGTGTGCATATGTGATATATGTACATACGGATATGTTTCTCGTGATCGCATTGTGTGTGCGTAGACTGGTGGGAGTGGTGGCGCAATGGTTAGCACACTGCGCTACGAACACGACCCTCAAAGTTCGATTCCTGGCTCCCGTTAATATAATCGGCAATCAATATCTTAACCAATCGTTAGCCTCACCTAGGTAGACTCAGCCTTAAAAAATGTGTGCCTCGTGCGGTATGTAAACCGAGAACAGGAGAGACAAAGGCGGCCGGGTGTGGTTCTGGCTACACCACCACCACCACCTCGCGCGGGATTTAAACCAAAACAGGTGTTAACAGCACTTGTCCCCACGGTTCATATGCCTATACGGGGTACCTTTGTCTGTGTGTGTACGTAGTGGGGAACGGTAGCGTAGCGGTGAGCGCACTGCGCTACGAACCTGCCGACACGAGTTCGATTCCCGCTCACGGCCAACAACGAGTGGCGTTTGTCTGAACCGTTCCTGGGGGCTTCCTTATGTGGACTGGTGCGGTGTGCAAATATCAGCATTGGGAATACAAAGGCGGCCTGGGCGTTGTGCTGCTACTCGCTCACAACATCTTGCCCCAACATTCGGTGTAAGGCTACGCGGGTGATCTTTGTCTTTGTATCGACTGCGGTGGCTTGTGACGGGCATCTTTGAAGGCTCTGTAAGTGCCCGGGTCGAAGGGAAACAGAATATCGGCCGATCTTATCGTGACGAACACCGAGGTCGTTCTGTACGTACAAAGATCCCCCGTGTAGCCTTAACTGACCGTTGGGGCAAGGTGCTGTTATCAAAGATGGTGTGGTTATCACCACGCCTGGCCGCCTTTGTCTCCCCCCCCCCAAAGTGTTGATGTTTTACGCACGACACGAGGTACTCGTTTCAGGCTGAGTCGACCTAGGGAAGGCCCAGGACCGGTTCAGATATCCGTGAGCGGGAATGGAACTCGGATCGTCGGGTTCTTAGCGTAGTGCGCTAACCACTACACTACCGCTCCCCGCGCGCATGCACAGAACACCTTTAACTCAACCACCGACTCTCAACATTGCAATGATTTTATTACAATCGTTATAGCATTTGAAATGTAGCGACCTGGGCGTCTGTACACACACGCACACACACACAATACACACACCACACACACACCACACACACACACAACACACAGCGACTCCAACCATGTCCGCATTGTGTCGGTGGAGCGGCGATGCCTGGAGCGCCAAGCAAAGCAATAGAGACATTTGATTACACGGCTACAATGCTGATGATTGGCAACAAAAGGCAAACCCGACTGGGGATGTTCTGCTTATGAACAAATGTTCCTAGCGAACGTCATTCGAACTTTTTTTTGGGGGGGTGGGGGGTGGCTAACGATCGTAAAAACATGTAAATGTTACGCTATATTACAGTATGTGTGCACTCTATATATGTTTACTTTTGCTGATTAAATATATATACACGTCCAGAGGTCCGTCTGTGTGTGTGTGTGCGTGTGTATATGTGTGTGTGCGTGTGTGTATATGTGTGTGTGTGTATGTGTGTGCGCGGAGTGGTGGCGCAGTGATTAGGGCGCTGCGCTAACGATCCCGGCTACCCGAGTTCGATTCCCGGCCACGGCTAACATTAGTGGCGAGTGAAATCACGAACCTGGAAAAATTCCTGCTCGCCTTCGAGACGGCGTGGGGAAGCCTTCATCCAGCAGTGGATTGCCGGAGGACTGTCAATATATTTACATTGGAATCGTACGTTAGTCGACGGATTTTGGCCGACATAAATATGCGAATGTACAATCTTGGCGATGTATGTCCACACAACGTACTGACTTACAGCGATTAACACAACCAACGCACTATATGTGCACGAATACATGGAAACAATACTGCGTATTTAGCGACATTTCAAATACATTACTGCAGCATGATGTGGAGCTTTGCAAAGTTTTTTTTTATGATATATATATAAACGCGCTACGCTGATATGTAGTGTGCAGAGTGTGTGTATATATATAGTACGCACTGTGGGGGAACGGTAGTGTAGTGGTTTGCGCTATGCTGCGCTACGACACCCGGCGACCCGAGTTCGATTCCCGCTCACGGCCAACACCGGGTGACGATTATCTGAACCAGTCCCGGGCCTCCCCTAGGTCGACTCAGCCTGAAATTAGTATCTAGTGCGGTGTGTAAACATCGCCACTGGGGAGACAAAGGCGGCCGGACGTTGTGGTGGCCACCCACCCCCTCGTGTGCCGTGTCGGCCTTCAATAGATGCTCGCTAACAGCACTTGCCCCAACAGTCTAATAAGGCTATACTGGGGGCTCTTTGTCTTTATAGTACGTACACCGTGTGAATATCACCACAAAGACACAGAATAGCAGTGCACATTTCTAGACTGTAATGGCCCGTGTTGTTCGCGAGCGCCTGTTCAGGCTAACGCGACGCACACGACGTCTTTCCATCCCAGCGGCTCCCGTTGTTACCCAGTGCAGGGAGCCACTCGAGTTAAGGCTGAGTCGATCTAAGGGGACCACGGCGGGAATGAACAAACACAAAAAATCCGCTTCGAAAAAATTTCCTCGCCGCTGATGTTGTCACCCGCGAATCGAACTCGGGTGGGCCGGGTTCGGAGCGCGACAACGCGGAGACGCCAACCAAAGCTCCCCCGTGTAGCCTCTCACGGGCAATTGGGGCAAGAGGTGTTCACGAGCACCTATTAAGGCCGAACGGTACCTACCGCTGCGTTGTACAGAGTCGTCTGGCCATGACATTAGTTCGTCCGTTCATTCAACCGCACAAAGCGAATGGTAATGCTGCCTAATCTCATCATCTTCATCATCGTAATTATCAATCGTCATTATCATCGGGCAACGCGTTTGGTCTATCCACTGCTGCATGAACGTCTCCCCACGCCCCCCCCCCCCGGGCAACGTGGGGCCGAGCTCATTGCTCCACAGCTTTAATTTAGCAGCGGCGAATCGAGGCACAGAAGACGCGAGCTCGCACGGGCGTACATGTGCTGACACGCGTCCATACGAGACTCTCGATGTCACCCAACCCCCACCGCTCCAACCCCAACTTCGTGTATAACCCCCGCGTGACGTACAGTGCCAGAGACTACTGCAATAGCCTCCCGTTCCATATCGCCACTGATTATGGATAGTGCTCAGTTCAATCATAAATCCACTGCTGGATGGAGGCCTCGCCAAGCTGTGTGGGTAGGGCGGGGGTGAGGGGACTGGGGTGACCATACTTCACCACTCTGACCGCTGGCACGTCGTGCAGAACCCCATTCATCCGCAGTAGATGAACACAATGTTGTGTGTGTGTGCGCACAATGTTATTATAATTCTGCTGGATGGTGGCGGCGGTCGTGATGGCTCTGCTCGCTAACAGCTCTTGCCCCAAGCGGCTGTTGAGGCTATACGGGGGGGGGGGGCGGGGGTGGTCTTTGTCTTTGTCTTGGTTAATGCTCAGACACAAAGACCTTGACATGAATATCCACCGCCCCCAATTTACCCCATCTTATTTCACCCATATTGCAGTCGTGGTGTTCGTGAGCTGGAATCGAGATGTTAACTGCCTCGTCTGGTAAGTAGGAGGGTCGTAGGTTCGATCCCGACCCTGGCGCCTGCTGTTGTAGATTTGGAGTTTGCGGTGTCTCTCTCTCCCCGTGGTCGCGTGGATTTTTCTGCGGGTCCTCCCGGTTTTCCCCTCCATATTCCAAATCAACGTCGCGCGTTTAGAGCGTTTGGCCGCCGTTATAAATGTCCACACGATGACAAGCCACTTTGCTGAGCTATCATTTGTGGGCAAGTCGCTTCTAAATAAAGAGCTACACAGTTCAGTGGGCCTTACCTGGTGAAATCAAAATAATAGTCGAGTGTTTTTTTACGGCATCATATTATTAAATCCGATCTCAATCGGGCGCGGCAGCTTCACTGCTGCTGCTGATTTCCTTTTGCTCAAACGAGCAGTGCCCATCTCCTCTTCACAGCTATGTTGTCAGTGGTGGAAATTCCACATTCCTATGACGGAGAGCGAGTTTCTCCAAAACAAAGGACAATCCACGCGTTGACCTCCGCACACAAAGCGGCACTCGTTTAAATCGACCGGTTGCCACCAGGATTTGAACGCGACTGTGTGTGAACCACAGTCGCGTTTGACCCAGAGCACGGGTCGGCAATCCAAACAACAACAGCAACAACAAGAATCGACGATTTTTTTGTTGTTGTTGTTATTGTTGTTTCGAATTCGGTAAACAAAAAAACAGCTCCAAATTTCAAGAAGCCGAAATGCGCGTTGTGGTGAACACTTGGGCCCTTAAATCGACAGCGTCAGGAAGCAGCCCTCGAAGTTCCACACGCGGCTCCATTGAGCTCGCGGGCTCAGCGAGAGGAGCCCTCCGCTGCTACCTCGAGCCACAAGCCACGAGGGTCGTGAGCACAGGCGTGGCGAGAAGCGGCGGTGCCCGATGTGAGGGGGGGTTGGGGTGCGTGGGTTATGACGCCGCTCGAGAGACGAATGCGTCCGTGTGCTTGCTGGACTGTGCGCGTGCGTGAGTGTCCACGTGCGTGCGTGTCTTGTGTACATTTAAAGACAAAGCTCCCCCGTGTAGCCTTAATAGACGGTTGAGGCGAGTGCTGTTTGCGAGCACCTATGAAGGCCGGCACGGCGCACGAGGGGGTGGGTGGCCGACACCACGCCCGGCCGCCTTTGTCTCCACACTGGCGATGTTTACACATCGCACCGGGTACTCATTTGAGGCTGAGTCGACCTAGGGGAGGCCCAGGACCGGTCCAGATAATCGTCACTGGGTGTTGACCGTGAGCGGGAATCGAACTCGGGACGCCGGGTTCGTAGCGCAGCATAGCGCTAACCGCTACACCACCGCTCCCCACAATATATCACACACACACGCGAGCCGTAGGGTAGTGGTTAGCGCCCTACGCTGCGCTACGAACTCGGCCCAACCGAGTTCGATTCCCGATCACGGCCAACAACACCAGCCGGCCCTGGGCTCAACATCCTTCGTGGGCTAAACGGGGGATCTTTGCTCTATGTGTGCATCGCCTGCGCAAATGCCGATTTTTATTGAATGGAACGCGTCGTGATATTCGCGCGTGTTAGCGAGTATCGGTGTTAGTGCTAGTTACGCTAGTTAGACTAGTTACACTAGTTAGACTAGTTAGACATGATCCTGTCTGTACACGGTCGCGACAATGGGCAGGGTAGATGTGTGTGTGTGTGCAAGGCAGATGTCTCACGTGTGTGTGTTCACATCTGTGTGTATGTGTGTTCACGTGTGTGTACGTGTGTTCGTGTGTGTGTGTTCACGTCTTTGTGTTTATGTTAAGGCGTGTGTGTGTTCACGTCCATGTGTATGTGTGTTCATGTGTGTGTGTTCACGTCTGTGTGTATGTGTGTATGTATGTGTGTTCATGTGTGTGTGTGTTCACGTCTTTGTGTCTATGTTAAGGCGCGTGTGTGTGTGTTCACGTCTGTGTTAATGTGTGTTCACGTGTGTGTGTTCACGTCTGTGTGTATGTATGTGTGTTCATGTGTGTGTGTGTGTTCACGTCTTTGTGTCTATGTTAAGGCGTGTGTGTGTGTTCACGTCTGTGTTAATGTGTGTTCATGTGTGTGTCTTTACGTCTGTGTGTGTGTTTAATTCCGGCTCACGACCAATATCAACTGTGGATATCTATCGTGTGGTGTGTAAAACATCACTACTGGAGAGACAAAGGCGGCCGGGCGTGGTGTTTTTCACACCACTCGCTCGTGTCCCGTATTCGCTAAGAGCCCCAGCAGTCTGTCAAAGGCTATCCGGGGGATCTGTGTGTCAACATCTGTACAGGAAACGATTACAGCATTCACATCAAACGTGTTTGTATAAAAAAAAAACCTAACGGATAATATATTTCCAGTAGCCACAATAACAATGTTACCGATAAAAAAACAACAACAAAGTAATTAATCTAACTCCGTTCTGTATATGTCTACGTATAGGTTCCCATCAATAAATGTGAATTCTACAAAACGTACGTCTGTGCTTGACCAGCAGCATTTGCGTTTGCACACGGGCTCCGGTAACCAGTTTCGACTTTCTGGGTCTCATCAGCAGCGAAGCTTGCAGATCCGCTCACCAATAATAACGCCTCCTCACCAGTTGCTGCTCGCGGTGCGAGGACCAACGGGCATCGCGTGACATTTTTTAAACTCACACGCTCAAGATGAATTGTTTGAATATTGTTATTATTATTATTCGTATCATCATCATCATCGTCGTTAGCGTTTATTATTCGCAACGCAGATTCGCTGTGTTCACAAAAGCTTACCTTAATGCCTTTAATCCAGTTTTTTTTTTGCGGAAAGTGAGGATAACAACAAATGGCATCTTATTTGATGGGGGTTTTTTTCCCGCACGGCTCCTCGTATTTTATGTTAATGGTAAATAAAAGCAACGCATTCTTCAATCACACTGTGCGGTCATAAATTATCAATGAATCACATGCGACGTTTCGGGCAATTGCCCTTTTTAACAGCACATACACCGCTTACGTATTATGTAGAAGGCTGCGGTTAGACAAGTCGTGTACGTGCTATTTAAGAAGGGATATCGCTCGGAACGTCGCGTATTATACATTTGTTTCTTTTTTTTCATTTGAAGGCCACGCGCGGTGTTCTTTGCGAATGTATTGAGGATCTGTTGTTGTTGTTGGCTTTGCTTGTGCATCATCGATTAGGCAACAGCAGCAGCCACGCCAATAAGTTCGTAAAAATTGCCGATAATTTTTCATCACGAAAGCACACAGCCGTCGCTCTTGGCTGCGATTGTCTCAGCTGTTTGCGAGTGTACTCGCTATTATGATTGTGGCAGCTGTTGTGATTGTATCAGCTGTTGTTATTGTATCCGCTGTTGTGATTGTATTTGCTATTGTGGATTGTATCAGCTGTTGTGATTCTGTCAGCTCTAATGATTGCATCCGCTATTATGATTGCAATTTGATTAATTGAAATGTTATGAGTGTGTCACGTGTCGTACTCGTGTCGTATCATGACTGCACAGTCAAAACAAAGATCCCCCGTATAGCCTTAACAGACGGCTGGGGCAAGTGCTGTGAGCAGTGTGTCACTTGCGACACTGTCCACGTGACCGGCCCACTATAGATAATGCAACCGCGTGCTCTCAGTGTGTAATGATTGTTGATAATTTAGCTGCATGCGATGTCACGCCTGTGTGTGTGTGTGTGTCATTCCAATCGATTGTCCGGGTGTGTTTCTATCTGACTGTCCTATGGACCGTGTGTGTGTCTGTGTGTGTGTGTGTGTGGGGCTGATGGTGGGGCCTTACCATCAGCCCCACCAAAACTAAGCACCTGCCTGGGTATTTTGTACCATCGGGCACTCCGCCCCCACAACTCCCAATCGGTGATGGGGCAGTTGTGGAGAGAGTAGAGAGTTTCCCATACCTGGGCAGTGTGCTCATGACCAGCTCCAGTTTATCAGCAGAGGTCTCACTCCGAATCAGTCGAGCGGCAATATCTTTTCATCGGTTGCGTAACGCTGTGTGGAAGCTACCTGGTCTGTCGCTCCGCACGAAGCTTCAGGTCTTCTCGGCCACGGTCATTCCCTCCCTTCTCTACGCTTGCGAAACGTGGACCCCCCTAGTGGAGCATCTTCGCCGGTTGGAAACATTTAGGCTGGCCTGCCTACGATCCATCCTGGGTTTGACCAGGCTGGATTGTGTGAGGAGCTCACAAGTCCTTGAAAGATCTGGGCAAAGTCCCATCAGTGAGCTCCTCCGGCAGGCAAGGCTGCGTTGGCTGGGTCATGTAGCCCGCATGCCCAGCCACCGCATGCCTAAACAGCTTTTGTTCGGCCGGATCGAGGGGGCTAAACGGGCGCGGCACGGGCTAGAGAAGAGATGGAGTGATGTGGTACAGGAGGACGTGGAGCTGAGTGGACTTGCCGATGACTGGTACCAGCGGTGTCAAGATCGGCCTCAGTGGAGGAGGCTCGTGAAGGACGCTACTGGGCAGTTGGAGGCAGTCGCCCTCCAACAACAACGGAGGGCGGAGGAGCGACGCTCACAACAACGAGCGGAGCGCCGGGTGGCTAAAGCACAGCAAGTTGGCACAGTAGGGGGCACAGGTGGTGCATCAGCCAGTCATCTCGGTCATCTCGGTCAGTCGACCCGTGGCACCTGGGTCTGCCCCGTGACCTCCTGCCAGCGGGCGTTCGACACTTCACGTGGCCTCAAGGTGCACATGGCCTGGCACAAGCGTCGTGGTGACGTCACCGCCACTTAGTGGCGAATGGCGGTTGTTGTTGTTGTGTGTGCCGCGTGTATGTGTATGTTGTCAGTGTGTACGGGGGAACGGAAGTGTGGTGGTTGTCCCGCTGCGCTGCGAACCCGCGACACGAGTTCGAGTCCAACTCACGACGGCCGCCAACAACTCGTGACGATTATATGAACCTGGTGCTGGGACTCCCCTAGATCGACTCAGTCTCAATTCGTGTACCTAGTGCGATGTGTCAACATCGTCACTTGGGAGACAAAGGCGGCCTGTACGTGGCGCTGGCTACCCACACCCCCCAAACGTCTGTTAAGGCTATACGGGGGATCTTTGGCTTTGTGTGTGTGTGTTTGTCTGTGTGTGTGTCTGTGTGTGTGTTTGTCTGTTTGGCTGTGTGTGTGTTTGGCTGTGTGTGTGTGTGTGTTTGTCTGTTTGGCTGTGTGTGTGTTTGGCTGTGTGTGTGTTTGTCTGTTTGGTTGTGTGTGTGTGTGTTTGTGTGTGTGTCTGTTTGGCTGTGTGTGTGTCTGTGTGGCTGTGTGTGTTTGTGTGTTTGGCTGTGTGTGTGCCTGTCTGTTTGGCTGTGTGTGTGTCTGTGTGGCTGTGTGTGTTTGTCTGTTTGGCTGTATGTGTGTTTGTCTGTGTGTGTGTCTGTGTGGCTGTGTGTGTTTGTGTGTTTGGCTGTGTGTGTGTGTTTGTCTGTGTGGCTGTGTGTGTGTGTGTGTCTGTTTGGCTGTGTGTCTGTGTGGCTGTGTGTGTGTGTTTGTCTGTTTGGCTGTGTGTTTGTCTAGTAGTAGTGCTTGTGCCCCGATTCTCTGGCCAACGTCCCGTCGCGATGCGCGTCTCATTCCACGAGTAAACACGCCGCGCCAGTTGAAAGCTATTGACAGGGCGACAAGAGGGTTACCGATGGGGATTACATTGTCGGTTCAGTGTGTGTGTGTCTAACCACATCACGCACGCACCCATGCCTCGTATAGTCATTAACAGGCTATTGGCCCAAGTGCTGTCAGCGAGCAAATATTATAGCTGGAACGGCGCACGAGTAGCCGATGTAGCTGTCAACACATCCCTGCCGCATTTATCTCCCCGGTTGCTGATGTTTAAACAACGCACACAATTCTCGTTTGAGGCTGAGTCGACCTAGGAGAGAGCCGGAATCGGGGGACGGATCTCGGTCGCCATTAATGGTATTGGCGCATTCGTGAATCGAACTCAGGTTGCCGGGGTCGTGGCGAGGTGCGCTAACGACTGCGCCACCGCTCCCGGTACACACGCGCGCACAAGTACGACAAAGGCGGCCGGGCGTGGTGCAGGCCACAACCCCCCCCCTTACCCCCCTCCACCCTCGTGTGCTGCTCGCTAACAACACTTGCCCCAACAGTCCGTTAAGGCTATACGGGGGAGCTTTGTCTTTGACAAAGAGGGTGGGTAGCAAGCTCCGCGCCCGACCGCCTTTGTCTCCCTAGTGGCGATGTTTACACACCGCGCCAGCTGCTTATTTGAGGCTGAGTCGACCTAGAGGGGGGGGGGGGCCAGGACCGATTGAGATCATCGTCACGTGGTGTTGGCCGTGAGCGAGAATCGAACTCTGGTCTCCAGGTTCGTAGCGCAGCGCGCTTGACACACACTCAATTACGCACACACACACAGGTACACACACACACAGTCAATTATATACGGGGATTATTCTGGGCTACGAATGCGCATCCACGGCAAGGTGAACGCCATGCATGCATGCACTCACAGGACACAGCAATTATTACATTTCCACCACCAACTGACTTCAGGTCTCACCTAACCCCCCCCCCCGCGTTACCACTCTCCTTGAGACATCACCATTGACTCCTCCGATACCAACTCCCTTTAAAATCCGCTGGTCGTGTGTTTAAATAAAAAAATAAACACATTTGTGTGAAGACACGGAGCCGTTGCCAGCTGAGATCACAGTGAATGGATTTCTCTGTCAATGAATCTGAGGCTGATATTTCAGCATGCGACCTGTGCGTGCGATCGCGCGCGTGTGTGTGTGCACGTGTGTGTGTGTGCGCGTGTGTGTCTGTGCGCGTGTGTGTGTGCGTGTGTGTGTGCGCGTGTGTGTGTGCGCGCGTGTGTGCACGTGTGTGTGCGCGTGTGTGTCTGTGTGCGCGTGTGTGTGTGTGTGCGTGTGTGTGCGTGTTTGTGCTTGTGTGTGCGCGTGTGTGCACGTGTGTGTGTGTGCGCGTGTGTGTGCGCGCGCGTGTGTGCGTGTGTGTGTGCGCGTGTGTGTGTGTGCGTGTTTGTGCTTGTGTGCACGTGTGTGTGTGTGCACGTGTGTGTGTGTGCACGTGTGTGTGCACTTGTGTGTGTGCGCGTGTGCGCGCGTGTGCGCGCGCGTCTTTACACAGTGAGGGGCGGTGGCCTAGCGGTTAGGGCGCTTCCGCTACGAAACCCGGCGACCCGGGTTCGACTCGCGCTCAAGGCCACCACCGGTGACGATTATTTCAGCCGGTCCTGGGCCTCCCCTTGGTCGGCTCAGCCTCAAATGAGTAGCTAGTGCGATGTGTAAATATCGCCACTGGGGAGACAAAGACGGCCGGGGCGTGGTGTTGGCCACCCAACCCCTCGTGTGCCGTGCCGGCCTTCATAGGAGCTCGCTAACAGCACTTGCCCAAGAAGTCTGTCAGGGCTATACGGGGGATCTTTGTCTTTATATATATAGTCTGCTAGTCAGGTGTAAGGGTTTGTGTTTCGTTTCTCACCTCCCGCTACCGAGCCCCTGCCACAGGCAGTATTGGAAATTCCACATTCCTATGTTGGGGGCGCTGTTGACGTCCGCCCAAAAAGGTATCAATGATTTCAGTATCGATCCCGGGAGGGGATTATGGCCCTCCCGGCGTCTTTGATGGGGCCTTCTCCACAGCAGTGGGTCTCACATGGCTGATGGTGGTGCTGGTGATGTTGGTGATAGTCGTCGCCAGGTGACGGTTTTCGTGAGTAACTCACCCAAAGACAAAGATCCCCCGTATAGCCTGTAACAGACTGTTGGGGCAAGTGCTGTTAGCGAGCACCTATGAAAGCCGAAACGGCGCACGAGAGGGTGGCTGGGCCAACATGACGCCCGGCCGCCTTTGTCTCCCCCAGTGGCGATGTTTCCTACACACACCGCACCAGGGATCCATTTGAGGCCGAGTCGACCCTAGGGGAGGCCCAGGACCGGTTCAGATAATCGCCACGTGGTGTGGGCCGCGAGGGGGACTCGATCCCGAGTCTCGCCGGGTTCGTAGCGCTCAGCCCGACACACAATGAACACAACAAAGATAAAGATCCCCCCTATAGCCTTAACATACTGTAGGGGCAAGTGCTATTAGCGAGCACCTATGAAGGCCGGAACGGTACACGAGGGGGTGGGTGGCCAGCACCACGCCCGACCGCCTTTGTCTCCCCAGTGGCGATGTTTACACACCGCACCAGGTACTCATTGCAGGTTTAGTCGACCTAGGGGAGGCCCAGGACCGGACACACACACACGCAGATGTATACGCAGAGCGCGCGCACACACACACACACACAACATACAGACGCGATATATAATCATTAACAACGTACAATATAAGTGTACGGCTATATTCATGGTTTAGTTTTTTTATTGTACTATATTGTGTGCGCGTGTGCTCGTTGTGTGTCAATGTGTCTGTCTGTTGTGTGTGTGTGTGTGTACTGGCTTTTTTCCTTGCAATGCCTGTGCGTTGTGTGTGTTTATACAAAGTACGTATGCGTGTACTGTGCACAATTTGCGGTGTCACTTACGCATGCGTGGTACTCGTGAATTCTTTACGCTCGTGTTTTGTGCGTGTTTATATGGTTGTTGTTAAAGACGTGTGCGTGTGTACACATTATTTTGTGTGTAGTTTACGTTTGCGTGCGCGTGTGTGTGTTGTATTTTGAAGTGCGTGTGTGTGAGTGTTTCGTTTATGCGTGCTACGTGCAAATTATGAATATTCTGGATTTCACGCGCATTGTGAATGTTTATGTCGTCGCTTTGTGTACATTCGATTTTTTTGTTGGTTCAGTATTTTATGCGTGTGTGTGTGTGGATGCGTGTATTTGTGTTATTTGCCTGTATGTGTGTGTTTGTTATATGTTTGTGTGTCTTCCGTCTGTGTGGTATATTTAGTGCGCGCATGTCTATGGTATATATATATGGAGATATTCTGTATGTTTCGACTGAATTTTATGTATGTACGTTACACACGTGTGTGTATGATTATTTAAATTGGTGTGTATATTTTGTCCGAATTTATCGATTTAATATCATCATATGATGTATATGCCTATCTGTGCATACAGTACATGTTATATTGTGTGGGCCTGTGTGTATATATTTTATATTGTGTAGATTATGTACGCCCGATTAGCGTGATTGGCTACGTACGGTGCGAAAGAAGTTCAACATACATACAGACATACACACGTTTTATTTTTGTACACGTTTCGTGAATATTCTACTCACATATTTTACGTACGTATTTCTTTCTTTATAATGTATTCGACATGAGCAAACGCTTGCATTGTGTATCCGTGAGCATGTATTCACCAAATATTTACGCATAAAATACATATATACAAAATCTATATTTCCACCACTAAGCAATACAAGAACCACGCCCGGCCGCATTTGTCTCCCCACGGCGTTCACATTTACACACCGCACCGGGTGATGCTCATTATAGGCCGAGCAGACCTAGGCAAAGCCCAGAACCGGTTCAAATAATCGCCACTGATGCCGCCACCGTCAGAGTGAATCGAACTCCGAGGGCCGGTCACGGGTTTCGTAGGCGCAGTGCGCTCACCACTTGCGCCACAGCTCCCCCCCCCTTCGCGTAGCACAACCACGGCACGCAATGGACACCTGCATCCGCGCGTGGAACTCAGGGGGAGCGGGTGGTGGTAGGGGGTCTTCGTTGCGTACACCACACGGCGTGATTTACCATGTAAGTTTTTTTACGCGCGAATTTACGAGCATCGCACGTCCAACATATTTCATCCGAGGGCCGTTTTCAATTAATCCCTTTATGGCCGCGTGTTAGGCCAGGGCCAGGCGTAACGCAATTAGGAGGCGATGCAAATTAAGCGAGCATAATGACTCACGTCCCATCGGTGCTCGGATAACGAGGTTCCTGCTCGAGCCATTATGCCTGCGTCTATACACGGGAGGTACATTGAGAGCGTTGCTGATGATGCTGCTGCTGATGATGCTGCTGATGCTACTGCTAGCCGATGCTGTGTGAGATATTGTCCAAGAGATTTTGTTTTATTTTATAAATCGGCGAAATTTGTAAAGGACAAAGTGCGCGGCTACTGTGCCTTTTGTTTAGCTTCCTTTGTCATCTGTTGATGATTATGTTGATGATGATGGTGATGATAATTATCACGCGATTTCATTACGTAGGTTCGGGCCCATTTAAGCATCATATTATCATCATCAGCACAGTCATCAGATGCTTTGTAGTTAGCATCATCATCATCATCACCAACCAATATTATCCTTTTCATCATCCACAGTTTTTTTTATATCCCCTGTTGGATGTAGGCCGCCCGGGTAACACTTTATTTTTTATATTGATGTGTTATGAATATGCCATGGAGAAGGGCCATTGCGCGAAACGTTGCCTATTATATTTATTTTCCAGGTTCGAGGCTATAGACACACACAGTTTGTTATTATTGACGAATGTGTTCAATTGTGTCGTGTTAATTCTGCTCGCACAGCGCAGCGAACGCTGCAGCTTGGAATTAACCCCACGCGTGGAGCTGTGCCCGTGACCGAGAAATAAATTATTCTTATTTTTTATGTAATAATCCGCAATGTCACGAAACGTCGAGATATCGGTTCACGTTTCAGCAAACTTCATTTTGAACAAAGGGGTCGCATTATCTTTACCGGCGCGTCGCTCCGAGCGAGCGGATTTTCCGATGTCGAATGAAAGTATCAGAGATGTTTGTTTTTATTTTCCATTTAAAAAAATGTGTTCAACACAAATCGTCCAAAATAAATTAAACAATGCGCTCCAAACCTGGAGCCCATCAACAGACAAAACAAAGCGACTCCGCTAAAACATTTTTGCACTTCGGCTGTCACCTCCGACGCACGGTGACACCGTTGAGCAGATCGGGCCAACACGTGCTACGCCTGTGACGCAACGCAACGTGATCACGTGCGGTGGCCATGTCTGCAACAGCGCTGCCCGTTCGCATCGGAGGAGCGCACCGACGGCCCCACCGAGATGACACAGAACCACAGGCGGCGGGAGACGGCCGCCGCTGCTCCCATCTCGCCTCGCATTCGCGTGCCGTGGGACCGCCGAGTTTTGCGTGCGACAAACGCTCTCGGCGTTGTCTCGACCGGCAGCGCAAAACGAACTGAACGCGTGGAGCACGATGTTGTTGAGGCTGCCGACTCATAAAAGGGTCGAGCACGTGGACGTCCCAAAGCAGTGCGAGGCGTGTGCGTGAGAGTCGAGCCTTCCACATGTCCTCAGCCTTGTCGAGACCACCGGCTCAAGCGAACTGAACACGTGGCCGTGTTGTTCTTTAGGCTAGCAACTGCGGCTGCTGCTGCTGCTGCGTTGGCCGTGGTACACAAGCGCAATGAACAACAACTTAACACACTCGTCAATAACAGCACCGTTTGGCCTTGAAATAGTACAATAACAAAAAACATAGGTGACGTTCCGGGCAATGGGCCTTCTTCATGGCGCTATGAACCCTTCTTCACATCACATATTTTACGTGCCACGAAGAAGGGCCGTTGCTCGAAACGTCGCCTATCATATATCTCGGTTTGTTTTTTACTTAATGACGCGCGCAGTGTCAATTGTCGAATGCCGCCCTAGGGGTGTCTGTGTTGAACCAGGCTGTGGCTGCGGGGGTTTTTGATTCCTCGCCGCCGATCATTGCAGCAATCGGCGGGAGGGGGGGTTGTGGGGGGAGCCGTGCGATTCTCTCCGTCGTGCTGGAGGAGCTCTCGACGAACCGTGAGGGAGTGGAGGTGGGGGGGGGGTGCACGCGGGGTTTTGGACAAAACTAGGTTAATGAAACATTACTATTCCCACTTCATTGCGATGTGGACGTTGCCTCCTGTGATGTACGGAGTTTTAAAAAATTCATCACAGGCGCCGTTTGAAGAGGGGGGCTGCGAATTAACATGCGCGTGCCACGGTGCGTGCCACGCGCATGTGGCATCACAAGAACGCGTGCTTCGTATTTATTATTATTATTATTGTGACTACTACGATCATTATTGGCGTGCTACAACCATTACTCGAAACACGATTTACGAAAGAGTTGTTTGGATAGCGACCGCTCATCAACCGCGCGAACAAACAACGCTCTTTGGGGGACCGGATTGGGAGCGCTTCTTCAAGTCGGGGACATTCGTTGGGCGCAAGCGAACCTCGAGGGCCGCGACGTTCATCGCGTTCCTCGCGTGAACCAGTGCCGGGTGAACTGTCCCGATGAGCGTGAGGGTGGGGCGGTCTGTTCCCCGCTGTGGTCAACACGCGGGCCTTGAAGGGCGACGCGAAGCCGCGGGTTATTAATGCATGGCGCAAACTGAAATCGTGCAGTGGCGAGGAGATGTTAACTACCTCGGCTGGTATGCAAGAGGGCGTGGGTTCGATCCCGACCCTGACGCCTGCTGCTGTATATTTGGAGTTTGCGTGTCTCTCTCTCTCATCATCATCATCACGGTGGCTAGGAGATGTTAACTACCTCGCCTGGTATACATGAGGTCGTGGGTTCGATCCCGACCCTGACGCCTGTTGCTGTATATTTGGAGTTTGCGTGTCTCTCTCTCTCCCCATGGTCGTGTGGATTTTTCTCCCGAGTCCTCCGGTTTGATTCCCTCCACAGTTAGAAACAACGTGATGCTTTTAGAGAAATTTGGCTGCTGTACGTTTCCACATGACAATCATAGGCCACTTCGTTGAGATATCACTTGTGGCCAGGTCGCTTCTGAATAAAGAGCTGTACAGGTCGGTGGGGGCCTTACCTGGTAAAATATAAATAGTTTATGGTTTACATTGTCGGTTGCGTCTCTTCACATACAGCCTAACCGGATCGCAAAGAGAGAGAGGGGGAGGGGTTGGGGGATTTAATTAATCAGGGTGCAACATAAGTCTTCTTGGTTCTTTCGGTGAAGTCACGTAGAATGGAAATAATAAAATAATAAAAATAAAACATAATAAAATAATTCTTCCGACGTTTCGGCCACAACGCAAGCAGCCGTCCTCAGGTGGAGAACAGGTCTGTCGAGAAGACAATTCGTGAGAAGTATTGTATTATGTTTTATTTTTATTATTTTATTATTTCCATTCTACGTGACTTTACCGAAAGAACCAAGAAGACGAATCCCTGCAGTCACGAAAGCTTTAAATCGAAATGCAACAGAAGTTGTCATTATCATGCTTTGACAGTACTAACAAGCCTTAAATGTGTGCTCGCTAACAGCACGGATTCCTGCAGCTGATTCTGAATTCGTTCGCACTACCCGCATATGAGTTTGCGTGCGTGTGTGTGTGTTAGAGAAAGAGAGAGTGCGTGTGCATGTCTATTAGAGTAGAGTTGTGTGTGTGCGGGTGTGCGGGTGTGCATGCACGCATGCGTAAGGAGTGTGTGTGTACTCTTTGGTTTTTTCGGTAAAGTCACGTAGGTCAAAAATCAAATCAAATAACTGAAAACAACTCAATTAAATCACGACGTTTCGGGCGCAACACAAGCGCCCTTCTTCAGGTGGGGACAACGTAGCGAACGCACAACCGCTGAAGTGTGTCTCAGAGATGGCTGCGACGAGGAATTATATAGTTGCGAGGGATGGAGGGAGGGGGGGGCATGAGTGTGTGTGTTTGTGATAGGTGCTCGCTAACAGCACTTGCCCCAAGTCTGCATGTCTATACGGGCTATCTTTGTCTCTATATATATAGACACACACACATACAAATGATACAGTACATCTTTGCACACGTTAGCACTTATTTTCAATTACTTTTAAAGCACAACGTACTAAACGTGAATATTAATATACTTGTAAACCATTTAAATATTATTACGGCTATGCACTAATCGTATATGCACCCACATTGATGCACGGTGTGTACACAGATGTACACATTCACCTATGAATTCCACATGCATTATACGCTGCGTCGAGCATACGCACACACACACACATGTTGTATAAACCACACACACACACATATGTTGTATAAATCACACACACACACGTGTTGTATAAACCACACACACACACGTGTTGTATAAACCACACACACAAAGTGGGTGGAGCGGTGGCACAGTGGTTAGTTTAATTACCGGCTAAAATCAGTGGCGAGTGAATCAGAAGATTGATTCATACCGGAGGAATCCGATGATCTATGAAGCTCTTGCTCACACATGTCCAGAGTGACGTCTGGAGCGCTCCTGGGCAACCCCCTGTCTCCTACTACCCGATTCGCCAACCTGCACTTACCAGAGTGGTGAAGTATGGTCAAAAAAGTACGATGACCGAAACGGCGTGTCGGAGGCCTTCATACAGCAGTGGATGGAAAGTGCATGCATACTGTACATTAAAAAAAAACAAAGATCCCCCATGTAGCCTTAACAAACTGTTGAGGCAAGTGCTGTTAGGGGGTAGAACCAGTCAAGGCCGGAACGGCACACGAGGGGGTGTGAGGCCAGCACCACGCCCGGCCGCCTTTGTCTCCCAAGTGACGATGTTTATCCATCGCACCAGGCACTCGAATTGAGGCTGAGTCGATCTAGGGGAGGCCCAGGACTGGTTCAGATATCCGCCACTGATTGTTGGTGGCCGTGAGCGGGAATCGAACTCGGGTGGCCGGATCCAGAGCGCGGTGCAGCACTAACTGCTGCACCACCGCTCCCCATGTATGTGCACTTATACATTGATAATCCCATCTTGATGGTAAGCTGGGATATCAACCACTCTGTGATTTAGTTGTACATCCCAAGCTACTCACCTGACACAGTTTAGGGGCAATGTGCTGTTAGCGAGCTCATATTAAGGACGCACAGCACTCGAGGGGCTGGGTGGAGTGCCCAATTAAACGAACCACGCAGCGTAGTTTAAGATTTCGTGTCTACTCGCCCGCGTGAAGACAATTTGTTTACGTTTCATTGCGCACCATAAGTAAAGTATAATTTTCTTGGTTCTTTCGGTAAAGTCACGTATAAGGGAAATAATAAAATAATAAAAATAAAACATAATAAAATAATTCTCACGACGTTTCGGCCACAACGCAAGCAGCCGTCCTCAGGTGAAGACCAGGTCTTACAGACCTTCGCCTGAGGACGGCTGCTTGCGTTGTGGCCGAAACGTCGTGAGAATTATTTTATTATGTTTTATTTTTATTATTTTATTATTTCCCTTCTACGTGACTTTACCGAAAGAACCAAGAAGATGAATCCCTGCAGTCACGAAAGCTTTAAATCGAAATTCAGAGTATAATTATCATTGTTGTTATAACATTGTCGTTGTTATAACATTGCATTAAATGTTGCGATGTTTTCTCCGTCGATTCTATATTTGCCTGATTGCGTAATTTGTGTTTTCTAGAAATCATATTTGTTGTACACTTAAATTGTGTAAAGTCACCTTCCGGCCTTCCTTAGCCTTGTTCATTTTTACGTATTTTTTAAAATATCGCTAAATTCAGTGTAGATTTGTAACATTATTTAGTTGTTTTTAAATATTCAGTTTATTTGCCCTGACCTCCCTCGTGCCAATATTTACACAGCGCACCGCGGTCGAGCTAGGGGGGAGGCACAGGACCCGTTCGGATATTCGTCACTGGTGTTGGTGAGTTAGTTGGACGTGATCGGTAATGGAACTCGGATTCTCATATTCGTAGCGCAGTTGGCGAACCACTACACGACAGCTCCCCGCCACACGACTACTACACACACAGAGAACAAACAACGGCACTCAAGACAAAGATCGTCCGTGTAGCCGCGTACACTTTTGGGGCAAGTGCTGTTCACGAACAAAGACACAAATCGCAATCTCAGTTGCACACACATCGCACACAATCTCAGTTGCACACACATCGCACACAATCTCAGTTGCACACACACATCGCACACAATCACAGTTGCACACACATCGCACACAATCTCAGTTGCACACACATCGCACACAATCTCAGTTGCACACACACATCGCACACAATCTCAGTTGCACACACACATCGCGCACAATCTCAGTTGCACACACATCGCACACAATCTCAGTTGCACACACACATCGCACACAATCTCAGTTGCACACACATCGCACACAATCTCAGTTGCACACACATCGCACACAATCTCAGTTGCACACACACATCGCACACAATCTCAGTTGCACACACATTGCACACAATCTCAGTTGCACACACACATCACACACAATCTCAGTTGCACACACACATCGCACACAATCTCAGTTGCACACACACATCGCACACAATCTCAGTTGCACACACATCGCACACAATCTCAGTTGCACACACACAACGCACACAATCTCAGTTGCACACACATCGCACACAATCTCAGTTGCACACACACATCGCACACAATCTCAGTTGCACACACACATCGCACACAATCTCAGTTGCACACACACATCGCACACAATCTCAGTTGCACACACACATCGCACACAATCTCAGTTGCACACACACATCGCACACAATCTCAGTTGCACACACACATCGCACACAATCTCAGTTGCACACACACATCGCACACAATCTCAGTTGCACACACATCGCACACAATCTCAGTTGCACACACACATCGCACACAATCTCAGTTGCACACACACATCGCACACAATCTCAGTTGCACACACACATCGCACACAATCTCAGTTGCACACACAGCGCACGCGCGTGAAAATAATCGCACAATTATACCCACAATCACAACATTCACAATGCATCCACGCATAGCACGCACGCGTAGTACACACACGATTACAAAGACAAAGATCCCCCGTATAGCCTGAGCAGACTGTTGGGGCAAGTGCTGTTAGCGAGCACCTATGAAGGCCGGCACGGGACACGAGTTCGTAGCGCAGCGCGCTAACCGCTACACTACCGCTTCCCACACACACACACACAGCACCTGCAGCCATAAAGACGCACACGGACACACGTACACACAGCAGCGTGATAGTCGTCACGCGATAACAATAAAAGTAATCGGTTTTTTCTGGACACATACCACCAGCCACTCAGCCGTTCAGTCCAAGCACAACTCTGAAACAGGCTTCAACATTCAGTTTCCCATCATCATCAGCAGCAGCAGAGTCGCGCTTCGCGTTGGGAACAATTCTGCCTGTGGCTTGCCCGGCAATGCATTGTCCAGTGCAGTAACGCGACGAATATCACAGGAATGCGAGGAGAGTCGCAATGATAGAGTATTAGGGGGGGGGGGGGTGGGTTAGAGGGGGTCCATCCTTCTACACACCCTTGTTACCAGGATACCTCACTCCCCTAGGGACCCCCCCGCCCCAACCGCTGATGCTAAACGAGGGGGGGGGGGGGGCGGTAAGGATCTGATGTCGAAAATAACCCCGCGTCTGTAGACACACACGCGCGTGTGTGTTCACCCTGCCCCTCCAGGCTCTGCAAAGACAACTGACAGTCCCCCTAACCCCTGTGACAGTCTATATCACGACAGTCTGTAGTAGAGAGCACTTTCCCCGTGCAGTCAGTCGATCGTCAAATAGTAGAGAGCGCAGGGGCAAGTGCTGTTAGTGGGGGGGTCTTTGTCTTGGCGTGTAGAACAAAGGACCCTTCCACCATCCCTCCAAAGCCCCTTTGTCAGTGTCTGGGGCAAGTGCTGCGTGCGTAGCAGCTGTGAAGGCCGCTACAACAGGTTCGTCGCCACGTGCGCTGAACCACTTCGCCACCGCTCCACGTGTTTATACTGCAGATGTATAATGTATACACATCGTACACACAAAGACCAATGACAGCAGTTGTCCTTACACGGCCTACACACAATACTAAAGTCACCCCCCCCCGTGTAGACTCATGGACTTGCAGATAGACCCATCGACTTACGTAGAAACTCAGACTCGCATAGCTACTGTTAGACTTAGAGACTCATATGCGTACATATACACTGATAGATTTGCATGTGGAGACTCATAGACTTACGGATAATCGTGATTACTGGCGTACATTTCGAGGTGCAGGAACAAAATGTTGAGGTGGTTGGGGCGCCGTGCTGGCTAGGAGATGTTAACTACCTCGCCTGGTGTACAGGAGGTCGTGGGTTCGATCCCGACCCTGACGCCTGCTGCTGTATATTTGGAGTTTGCGTTTTCGCCCCGTGGTCGCGTGGATTTTTCTCCGGGTCCTCCGATTTCCCCTGCACATTTAGAACCAACATGCGTTGCGAGTAATTGTTTGCTGTACATTTTCACGTGATGATAAGTCACTTCGTTGGGTGATAAGGCAGGTGGCTTCTGAAAGAAGAGCTACATAGCTCGGTAGGACCTTACCTGCTGAAATTTAAAAAAAGTTGATAGATCTTGACTTCAAGCTGTCGTGACTGCAAAAAATAATCTTCTTTGGGTCTTTCGGTAAAGTCACGTAGATAGGTTCTGTTATGTTATTTGTAGGTGTTGTTATTTTCTTGGAACCTATCTACGTGACTTTACCGAAAGACCCAAAGAATAGTTTATAGCTTTAAAATTAAAATATTATAATTTCTTGTGAGTTACGAATCGTGTGCCACGTCAAACCCAGGCCCTCAGTTTGGTGTTGATGACATGTCCATACCGCCAACACCATCATCATCACCACCACGTGTGTTGAACTGAACTTCTTTCGCGGCCGTACGTAGCCAACCGTGCTTCATACAGTGCGAAAGAAGTTCAACATACATACATCATGTGCGGGAAGGCTTCGTCAATAACGATGGCCATTCTGTCTGTGGACTTCCACGACGTCGCCGTGGATGGGCAGCACTCTGGCCTCGCAGCCCCGAGTGTCGCCGGTCAGGTTCAATCTCACGGCGCGCCACTGGAAACAAATGGTCGTTGCAGAGTTTCCAAACACCCATAGCAAGCCGGTACGTGCGGTGAGGTAAAGTGTGGGTATCTGCCAATTCTTATTCTTCACGCTCGGGGTACCAAGAAGAGTAAACCGCTGTAAAGTCTGCGAAACTCCTAACTCCTGTAGACCCCCTCTTCGTCGTGGATGAGCAGCAGACCCCTCGACATTCGCATCAATGTCCAGAACAGCACCGCTGCTGCCACGGGCAAGAATAGATCATCATGACCGTCGTCTTCCCCCGAGACGTCTATAGCCGGTGCGAGAAGAGCGGGCCGAGAACACAATCTTGGCGAAGCTCTGTGGGAGCTACCTCGAGGTGGGAGACCCTTTCCGACAGCAGGGGCGTGGGCGTGGGCGAGGCGATGGCAGGGCTGCGCCTGTGCCTTTGTCGCGTCGTTGACGCTGCAAACGAAACGCGTTGAGTGTGTTGGTGACGGCGTGAAGTCGGTAGGCGACGTTATTCGGGGTGGGGGGAGGGGGACAGATGAAGGAGGAAATGCCACGAAGGGTTAGCGATAGATTTATGTTATCAGTCAGGGTCAATCCACCGTTGGATGAACGCGTATCCCAGCCGTAGCCATCTCCCGTGGACACGTGACGTCACACAAAGTCAAAGTGAGATTGATTCTAGATTTGAAGTTTTCGTGACTGCAAGGATCCATATTTTTAGTTTTTTTCGGTAAAGTCACGTAGGTAAAAAATAAAATAAATTAAAATAAAAAAAACGAAATGAAATAAAAATTTCATTTAAATTAAATAATTATTATTTATTATTTACATTTATTATTTACATTTCAATCAAAACTACTATATTAAATAAATATTTAACGTAAAAACTTTTTTGAATTTTTATTTACTTTTTATTTCAATGCGAACAGCAAACTTAAATAATTATTTAATCTAGTTTTTTTGTTTAAATGTAAAATTAATAATTATTTATTTCCGTTGTTTCATCTTAATTTATTTTATTTTTTACCTACGTGACTTTACTGAAAAAAACAAAAAGTACAAATTGAGATTGCTTTGTCGTCATCATCATCATCTTCAACATCATCATCATGCACCATGATCACTCGCTGGATGACGCCTCTCCGAATAGAGTGAGTCAGTGGATTTGCTATTTACAACAACGCTGGGCGGATGAGCACGGCACGCGTGCAGGTTGCAAGTTGTCGCATACCAAGTTCGTGAAGGAGAATCACGCGTGCGAATTAAGATGCATTGGAATGTTTCAAATGTACAATTTAATTGATCTCGGTCATAATTGTTAACAACAACAATAACAAAAAACATCACATCCGTCAATAACCGTGGCATTAAGAAGGGAGGAGGGGGGGAATATATTGGCGACGTTTCGGGCAATGGTCCTTCATGGCACGTAATTAAACGCAATCGTGACAATGTATCGAATAATCCCGAAGGGTAGGATTGGTGGATCATTACCGCTCCCCAATTTCTATATCAGGGATTTATTTCAGTCGGAGCTCTTGAGGACTGAACTCCGGAAAATGTTTTCACCCGGCACACCACATCAAGTATATCATCTGAATACTCACTGCGTGTGTCGTACACACACACACGTACGCATGTTGAACGTCTTTCGCACCGTACGTAGCCAAGGGAAGGACAACAAACTAACCACCAAAAGCAGTTCTCAAGAAATTTTTTTCAATCCACATTTAAAAGAAATACGGACAGAGGCCCGAACCGCCAGAGCGGCCTGCAACACACGGCACCGTTATCAAAGTTGTAATCGATAACGAGTGTAGCGCGACTCTGAGCAAGGTGACGGTGAGCGCTGGTGGGGAGGAGAGGAATGGTGATGACGATGGTAGAGGGCATCCCACAGTGGAGCAGTGAGGAAAGGAGCAGAATTAGAAGTGAGGTGGGTGGGTGAGTAGGTGAGTGGATGGATGAGTAGGTGGGTGAGTGGGTGGGTGAGCGAGCGAGCGGATGGGTGAGTAGGTGGGTGAGTGGGTGGGTGAGTAGGTGAGTGCGTGGGTGAACGAGTGGGTGAGTGGGCGAGTGGGTGAGCGAGTCTGTTGTTGTGACCTGCAGTGCGGTGAGTGAGTGTGATGTCGTACACATTTGATACAATGCACAGCAAGTGTGTGGACACGCGCACAGTTCATGAAAGACAAATATCCCCCTTGTAGCCTTGAACGAGTGTTGGGGTAAGTGCTGTTAGCGAGTACCTATGAAAGCCGGCACTGCACACGAGGGGGTCGGTGGCCAGCACCACGCCCGCCGCCTTTGTCTCCCCAGTGCTGATGTTTACGCATTCGGTGCTCGCTTAGGGCTGAGTCGACCTAGTGGAGTCCCAGCTACCGCTTCAGAAATTCGTCACCTATGTTGGCCGTGAGCGGGAATTGAACTCGGGTCGCCGGGTTCGTAGCGCAACGCGCTCACCGCTACACTACCGCACCCCAGACACAACTACAACAACCTCCATTCGCCACTAAGTGGAGGTGACGTCATCACGGCGCTTGTGCCAGGCTACGTGCACGTTGAGGGCACGTGAAGTGTCGAAAGCCCGCTGGCAGGAGGTCAAGGGACAGACCCAGGTGCCATGGGTTGCGATCGAAACGTCGTAGTTTTTTGCTTATTTTATTTTTTATTAACTTGAACCTATCCACGTGACTTTACCGAAAGACCCAAAGAATATGAATGCCTGCAGTCACGAAAGCTTTAAGTCAAGATTTATCGAGAAATGATAACAGTCTATTAATTAGTGGGCTATAAATTACACGCGTTTAACTCTAATTCAATAACTTAATTGGAGCGATATCACGTGGTTCTCCCATTGATGTTAATTGACGCCCCGTGGCTGGGGATAGTTTCTGATTAATTATCAATAGACGATTGCATTTCAATTAAAGATTGACAGCAGACACAATGCAGTACACGCACGCAGAGGCGGAAGCAATGTCCTGCTCAAATGATCATCCGTTGATTCCAGGCCTGCAGAGTTCAGTGGTGGCAATTCCACATTCCTCTGGTAAGGAGCGAGTCTATCGACAGGAGATGCACCGTTGTTAACAAAACTTACAAAGGGGTAGTTTTATTTTATCGGTCCCGGAAGGATGATGGGCTGAGTTAACCCACAAAACGAGGGCGCGAACTCGCAACCTTCAGATTGTGATTCCGCTTGCTCGACCCGCTGATGCACCTGCTCGGTTGCATTATCTTTTGAGGCTGAGCCGACCTAGGGGAGGCCCAGGACCGGTTCAGATAATCATCATCGGTGTTGGCCGTGAGTGGGAATCGAACCCGGGTGGCCAGGGTCGTAGCGCAGCGCACGAACCACGACAACTACCGCTCTCAAACAAAGACGCACACACAAAGACAAAGATCCCCCATATAGCCTTAACATGCTGTTGGGGCAAGTGCTGTTAGCGAGCACCTATGAAGGCCGGAACAGTACACGAGGGGGTAGGTGGTCAGTGCCACGCCCGACCGCCTTTGTATCCCCAGTGGCGATGTTCACATACTGCATCAGGTACTCATTTGAGGCTGAGTCGACCTAGGGGAGGCCCAATACCGGCCCAGATGATCGTCACCGGTGTTGGGCCGTGAGCGGGAATCGAACTCGAGTCGCCGGGTTCGTAGCGCAGCGTAGCGCTAACCGCTACTCTACCGTTCACCTGATAGCATCACGGTTGGAATGCACGGGGCAGATTGTATCGTACAATCGCTGTTCGTAGTGTCCGTCGACATCAGGGGGTCCGGCGCATCTGCATCTCTTTCAGTGCCGCTTCATGGCCAGTTATTTATTAGGGGGGCCACCGTGTCTCGTTTTCTCCACGCGGTGCATTTGTGGCTCTTGAAATATCGAGGTCAATAGCTCGTTGTTACATAATACGCGCGGCTTCTCTTGTTTATTTATTCAGAAGAAGAGGTAAAAAAAATAACCTCCCCGGATGAGTCTCGTATGTTTACGAGGGTGTCCCGCTCTCACATTGGGGATATTTGTCCAATTCCATCAAATAATAATTGGGCGTTTGCTTTCTTACGGGAGGGATAAGAGAAGTTGCAAGAACAAAACCCAGAGAGAGAGAGAGACACACACACTTAAAGATCCACGCAGATAAATTCACGAATTCGCTGCTGTACTGCCCTGTCCTGACCACCTCTCAGCCTGAGCCGATAGTACCTCGTATTCTGGGTAAGGCGTTCAACTACCCAGCTTCCGTTGAGGTTTAGGCAAAGTCTCCCTTGACTTGGCCGCGCCTTTGCACGGTGCCTCGTCGCTGGACTCCATCGCCACTGAGCTCACGGGCAACGTGGTTCGAGTCCCGACACGGAACATTGCTAAACACATTTCGGCGCAGCGCGGCTCACAACTCGCACGTGAAAGTCACCCCGACGTCGTCACTCGTAGGCAGGGAAGTGGAGTGGGGGGGGGACTCCACTCATCCCTCGCGCCTACAATCTCCCCGTTTCACGCCCTGAATCGCCTCTCTCCTACACTCTCCCATCTCTCCCATCTCTCTCACTCCCCCGTCTCTCCCACTCTCCCATCTCTCCCACTCTCCCATCTCTCCCACTCCCTCTTCTCTCTCAGACTCGAAGGAGCGGCGGGAGGAGTCGAGAGCCGAGGAGGAGGAGGGCCAAGCGAAGCTCAAGCAGCGCCGCAGTCGCACCAACTTCACCCTGGAGCAGCTCAATGAGCTGGAACGTCTATTCGACGAGACGCACTACCCCGACGCGTTCATGCGGGAGGAGCTGAGCCAGAGGCTCGGACTGTCCGAGGCTCGAGTGCAGGTACAGTCAGCATCATCAGCATCATCATCAGCGTCATCATCATCATCATCAGCATCATCAGCATCATCGTCAGCGTCATCATTATCATCAGCATCATCATAATCAGCATCATTATCATCATCACCAGCATCAATCAGCATCATCAGCAGCAGCATCATCAGGATTAATCAGCATTATCAGCATCAATCAGCATCATCAGCATCATCAGCAGCAGAAGCAACTATCATTAGCATCATCATCAGCATCATCAGCATCAGCGTCATTATCAGCAGCAGCAATTACCATTAGCAGTGTCATCATTGGTAGTGTAAGGTCATTAGCAGCGACAGCATTGTCATCAGCAGCTTCAAAGTTATCATCAGTAGCAAAAGCATGGAACCATCACCACCACCATCATCATCATAACCGTCGACGCTGCGTGCAATGCTACACGAAGCGCGTTCACGATCACGCAACATCATCGGCATCTTCGCCTAAATCATGATCATCATCACCATGATCATGGCGAGTTTTTCCCATCATACATCGCGAACGAATATTTCCCATCGGAGCGAGCCGCTATTCAAAATAATAACAACCAAGCAACAACAACAACAACCAAATAACAACAATTATTCGGATATCTGCTGTGCCACGGCGACAATCATCATCAGCAGCAGCAGCAGCAACCGTCGACTCTTACATTTTTAATCAACTTTTAGCGGGTGGGGGTGGAAGGGGTGGGTGGAGGGGGATGGAGGGGGGTGGAGGGGGGGTGCGTGAGGGGTGGGAGGATGAGAGGGGGATGGGAGCGAGTGAGTGATCACGTTTCACGAAGGTCATGCCCCGTGCCGTGGAGGAGCTGTCGAGTGTGCAGGCAGTGCAACTGCGCCGGGGCCCAGAGTGTCGAGGAGGGATGGGGGGGGGGGGGTAAGGGGGCGGTGAGGAATTGTAGAGCGGCCCCATTTAATTCCCGACAGCAGGGCCCATGACAGTCACTCGCGAAGGCCCGCTAGCAACACCACTCACACCCGACTACCAACCTTGCATGATAACACCATCACTAGCACCACCATGACTACTACAAGCCATACCTACCACCAATAACACCACCACCACTAACAACACCGCCTCTCGCCATCACGCCCACCCCCTCGCCACGGTGGAGAGATGTTAACTACCTCGCCTGGTATGCAGGAGGTCGTGGGTTCGATCCCGATCCCGACCCTGACACCTGCTGCTGTATATTTTGGAGTCTGGATGTTTCGCTCTCCCCGTGGTGGCGTGAATTTTTCTCTGGGTCCTCCTGGGGTCTCCCCCCCCCCCCACTCCACATTTAGAATGAACACCGCGCGTTGCGATAAATGTTCCCCCATAAATGATAAGCCACTTCGTTCAACCACCATTTGTGATCAACCAGTTCGCTTCTAAAAAAAAAAAGCTACGCCTAGCTCCGAGCGGGCCTTACACCTGGCAAAGAAACAAACAAAAATACAAAACGAAAAATTGTTCGAGAAAAAAAATTACCAAAAAAATTACCAAAAAAATTCAAGAGCCATCACCGGCCCCTAACCCCCCTTCAATCGGAAGCATTGCCCGCTCGTGTCGGCTCCGAAATGCCTCAACAATGGGAACACCGCGGCCGCTCTCTGCGTAAATGTCAGGCGCTTTCAAATTGCATCGCTCAATGTACGCGGCATGAGGCGGTCGGTCGGCATCAATAAAGCCAGCAGCGGCATGCATTATTGATTAAAGTATCTCGTGTGATTAACACAAGCCCGCATGCCGCGCCAGCATTGATATATGCCCAACCCGAGCGCGCATGATAATGTCTGATTTATTTATTCGCGGATACTTAGGGGCGCGCGTTTGATTCGATCTGATTTAAGGCGGGCGAGGAGTTGAGGGGGGGGGTGATCGAGGCGGGTTCATTGTCTACTCTTGTGGCGCGTGTCCCAGGTCTGGTTCCAGAACAGGCGCGCCAAATGCAGGAAGCAGGAGAATCAGATGCATAAAGGTAATTGTCTGTGTGTGTGTGTGCGCGCGCGTGTGTCTATGTGTGTATGTGTGTGTGTGTATGTGTGTGTGTATATGTGCGTGTGTCTATATAGGTGCACATGGCCTGGCACAAGCGTCGTGGTGACGTCACCGCCACTTAGTGGCGAATGGCGGTTGTTGTTGTGTCTATATATGTGTGTCTATATATAGGTGCTCGCTAACAGCACTTGCCCCTACAGTATGTTACGGCTATACGGGGGATCTTTATCTTTGTCTGCGCGTGTGTCTATATGTGTGTGTGTCTGTATATAGGTGCTCGCTAACAGCACTTGCCCCTACAGTATGTTACGGCTATACGGGGGATCTTTGTCTGTGTGTCTGCGCGTGTCTATATGTGTGTGTGTGTCTGTGTAACCGGACCTCCCCTAGGTCGAATCAGACTCAAATGAGTACCTGGTGCGGTGTGTGCTGTGTTGGCCTTCATAGGTGCCCGCGAGCAGCACTTGCCCCAACAGTGTGTTAAGGCTATACGGGTGATCTTTGTATGTATGTATGTAGTGTCGGGTATTTGCATGACAGTCAGTTTTACTTTTGTGTATCTGTGTGAATGTGTCTGTTTGTTTGTCTGTGTTGTCTGTGTCTGTCTGTCTGTGTCTGTTTGTGTTTTTGTCTGTTTGTGTGTGTTCGTGCCTGTGCTGTGTGTCTGTGTTGTCTGTGTCTGTCTGTTTGTTTGTGTTGTCTGTGTCTGTCTGTTTGTCTGTGTGTCTGTGTGTGTGTGTGTGTTCGTGCCTGTGCTGTGTGTATCTGTGTGTCTGTTTGTGTATTCGTGTCTGTGCTGTGTGTGTCTGTCTGTCTGTCTGTTCGTGCCTGCGGGCACGTCTCTACTGAGAACGGTGGTGCAGTTTGTGTGTTTTTGCTTCTCGACGGGTTTATTCGTGTAAGGCTACTGGAAGGGCGCACTTTTACACCAGGTGGTTTAACTACCGCATTGAACTCACAGCGAAGAGAGAGAGAGGGGGAGGGAGAAAACAGACATCTTCATCCTTTGCTCTGGGTTAGATCGCGCAAATATATAAATGCGTCGTTAAACCCGACCAACACGGGTGTGCTGAAGCACTTATAACTTAATTGTCAAGATTCGCAGCCAAACTTTACTCAGTTGCTTCACTCATCGTTTGTTCTGGATATTGGTCGCGAAAGCCTCCGACTTTGTGCGAGACATCTTCACCGACACGGAAGTCGTCTTCCGCCCTGCGCCCCTGCATGCCTTTCGCCACCAAACGGTGATTGATGAATAAATAAATAATTGCGTCACCAATCTATCGCTACGACGTCAACCGGATGCGTTCCATCACCACGGCCCCCCCCCCCCTGAGCGCCCCCTCCAGAGCCCCTCCCCCCCGAGCCCCTCCCCCCCGAGCCCCTCCCCCCTCTAGCCCCGCCCCCTTAAGCTCCGCCCCCTCGAGCCCCGCCCCCTCGAGCCCCGCCCCCTCGAGCCCCGCCCCCTAGAGCCCCGCCCCCGCTTAATCTCCCAATGGGACGCCTCGGTGATGAGATCAGTATTCAGAATATTTATTGAAACTGGAGGAATCCGATGAGCTATGAAGCTCTTGACTTTAAAGCTGTCCGGTAGGGGCGAATCAGAACGTTACAACAAACAAACAATAAATACACGATAGGATTGCAAAGTTTAGGAAAGGTAAGAAAATGACTTAAATATACAGATACAACTAAACTGTTTTTTTATCTAACCAGGTAAAAGGCCACTGAACTATTCGCTTCTTCAGAAGCGACCTGCTCACAAATGATAGCTCAACAAAGTGGCTTGTCACATGGAAATTTATATCAGCAAAATTCTCTAAATATTCTAGATGTTAACTCCCTCGCCCGGTATGCAGGAGGTCGTGGGTTCGAGTCTAAACCCGACGCCTGCTGTATATTTGTAGTTTGCACGCTCTCCCCACGGATTTTTCTCCGGGTCCTCTGGTTTTTCCCTCCACGTCTTTAAACACGCGCTTAGAGTATATGGCTGCTATACATTCCCACGTGATGATGATGATAAGCCACTTCGTTGAGCTGTCATTTGTGGCCAGGTCGCTTCTGAAAAAAAACTGTATAGGTCGGTCGGTCGGCTTTACCTGATAAAATAAAAAAAGAGTTTTCGTTTTAATTGTGATCGCTGATAATTCATTTGGCGCGCGGGTCGCCTGTCAAGTATTTTTTCACGGCTGCCACGATATCGCTTTCGCTCGGACACGATCCGTACCGGTGCTTGCCAGGTGTTGTAGGTCCGTGACTGTGAGGTGTGGCCAGGAGGTGACGGCGCTGATTAGCGTCTATCCCATCCCACCCCACCCCAAAACTTTGCTGTTTTTTCCTGAATTTTTCTGTTGCTCGTAGTCACTTTAAGATGTTAATGTTTTTGTTTGTTGCGGTTGCACCCGAGTCAAGAGCCGCATGGCTCACAGGTTTATACCGAATAAATGAAACTGGAAACTGAAACAACCCTCCCACATGCAGCAGCGAGGTACTGGGTTGTCTCTGGGCTTCTCCCGGCTTCTCCCACGCAGACGCCACCAAATCTTCACTGGTGATGGAATGAATGGGGTCTGTTATTTAACATCGCAATGTAGCAATGACCCCCTCCTTCCTGAAAACGAGTCCTCGGACTCAGCGAGGCTTTCCTGGGTACCTAAAGAGCATCGTCAGTATCACCGCCACGCAAAAAGCTACCACGTAATAACTGCTACCAATAGGCAGCTATTAATATGCCAATTTAAAAATTGGGAGAGAAAAATACATTAATATGTTATTCCTATCAGATCTTCGTACGGTGTAGAATGCAGTCTCTACCACTCATCCACGTCGTCTCTCTGGCCTTTGTCTGTGCCATGAAGCACCATTGCCCGAAACGTTGCCTGTTATATATTTTTTTAAATTTTCAGGCCACAGTATTGTTGTTGTTATTGACGAAAGTGTATTTTACCAGGTAATGCCCACCGAGCAATATGGCTCTTTTCAGAAGCGATCACGCCACAAATGATAACCCAACGAAGTGGCTTGTCATTATATGTAAATTAAAAGCAGCGAAATACGCTAAACGTGGAGGAAAAGAATCGGAGAACCCACGACCTCCTCTATACCAGGAGAGGGAGTTAACATCTCCTACCTACCGTGATGATGATGAGAGAGAGAAAGACACGCACACTCCAAATATATAGCAGGCGTCAGGGCCGGGTTCGAACCCACGACCTCCTGTATACCAGGAGGAGTTAACATCTCCTAGCCACCGTGATGATGATGATGATGACGAGAGAGAGACACGCAAACTCCCAATATATAGCAGGCGTCAGGATCGGGATCGAACCCACGACCCTCCTGTATACCAGGAGAGGTAGTTAACATCTCCAAACTACCGTGATGATGATGATGACGAGAGAGAGAGGGACACGCAAACTCCCAAAATGTAGCAGGCGTCAGGATCGGGAGCGAACCCACGACCCTCCTGTATACCAGGAGAGGCAGTTAACATCTCCTACTTACCGTGATGATGATGATGATGATGACGAGAGAGAGAGACACACAAACTCCCAATATATAGCAGGCGTCGGGATCGAACCCACGTTCTCCTGCATGAACAAACGGGAGTGTGTGTGTGATATATTTGTTTATTATTATTCGTGTTTACTGCCCGAACCCACGTTCTCGTGCATGAACAAATGGGAGCGTGTGTGTGTGATATATTTGTTTATTATTATTAGTGTTTACCGCCTGTCGCCCAGGAGTCCTGATCGGCACCACGAGTCACCTGGAGGCGTGCCGCGTGGCCCCCTACGTCAACATGGGCGCTCTGAGAATGCCCTTCCAACAGGTAACCCTACACACACGGAACACGTGTACACACACACACGGAACACGTGTACACACACACAACACGTGTACACACACAGTGACACGTGTACACACACACACACACACGTGTACACAGACACACACACAGAACACGTGTACACACACACGTGTACACACACACACACAGAACACGGATCACACACACACAGAACATGTGTACACACACACAGAACACGTGTACACACACACACAGAACACGTGTACACACACACAGAACACGTGTACACACACACGGAACAGGTGTACACACACACGGAACACAAAGACAAGGATCCCCCGTGTGGCCTTGACAGACTGTTGGGGCAAGTGCTGTTAGCGAGCGCCTATGAAGGCCGGCACGGCACACGAGGAGGTGGGTGGCCAGCACCGCGCCCGACCGCCTTTGTCTCCCTATTGGCGATATTTACACAACCACACCGGGTACTCATTTGAGGCTGAGTCGACCTTGAGGAAAGCCCAGTACCGGTTCAAATAATCATCACCGGTGTTCGCCGTGAGCGGGAATCGAACTCGGGACGCCGGTTTCGTAGCGCAGCGTGGCGCTAACCACTATACCCACCGCTCCCCACACTCACACACATCGACACGCATCAAGGTGAGGGCGCAGCCCTGCAATAGCTCGCTCACGCCCCTGCTGGCGGAAGCTATCGCCCTCGTTCTTACAATTGAAATTAAAAGTCGTTCCACGTTGCACCGCGCAATTGCTCCGCAACGGGTTGCGGAGGCGACCGCGTGCGAGCGATCCAGCCGCCTCCAGCGATGACATCGCGACGGGAATGAAAGATCACCGTGGAGGGAGGAAGTTTGGTTTATTTTCCTCCTTTGAACAGCAGTGCGAAAGTTACAGCCTGCCAACAACAACAACGTTGCCACCGCTTCTCTCCCTCCTCCCTCCCCCCCCCCTGATGAAGGTACAGGCGCAATTGCAATTGGAGGGAGTGGCTGCCCATGCCCACCACCACCTCCACTCGCACCTGGCCGCACACGCTCCCTACATGATGTTCCCGCCGCCTCCCTTCGGGCTGCCCTCCCTCGCCAGCATCGCCGACTCCGCCTCGGCCGTGGCCGCCGCCGCTGCGGCCGCTAAAACGAGTACCAAGAACTCGAGCATCGCCGACCTGCGACTCAAAGCTCGCAAGCACGCGGCCGCCCTGGGTCTCTAAGAGGCCGCCGGCACGACAGACCTCGGCCACCAACGATTCAGCGGCCACCCACCAATCAGCCGTCACCAATCAGCCGTCACCCACCGATCAACGGCCACCAATCAGCCGTCACCAATCAAGGGCCACCGATCAACCGCCCACCGAGTTCTGCCACCGAACGCCAGGAGTAGTCGTGCTGGAGTTCGTTTGTAGCGATGGAGATGAGGTGGTGGTGGTGGTGGTGATGATGGAGGAGGTAGAATGAGGTGGTCAGGAACATTTCCGCTCCGGCTGAACTCGGCACAAATGTGATTTTGTCGCTGACTCCGACGTCACCCCTGCCCCCCCCCCAACCTCCCCGTTGAATGCGCAAAAGGTTGAACGCGTAACGAACGGCACAAATCGAAGGACAAACGTTGGACTCCATTCACGATATTCGGTGCGATATCCCCTACGATGCATTGCACGCAGACAAAGTCGTGCGGAACACGTACCACGTGTCGTTCGACTCAAGAGGGTTATCGCGTTTCCACTTTGAGCCCGACTCTGATCCACGGGATGATGATGGTGATGGTGATCTCGATCTTTCTTGCCCAAGAGTGACTGCATGGGGAGGAGGAAGTGGAGGGGAGGGAGGTGGAGGGGAGGGTGACGAGGGAGGGAGGGGGGTGATCGTGACGCGCGCGAAGCAGTTCAGACTTTATCCAAGCCTCGACGCACTTTTATCTGTACTATTACTCTAATGACTACAATTAATGTCACTTCGCTGTCGCATTGTTATCTTTCTTAGTTCAATTAAATTGAAGTGAGACGGATCGTCGATTAAATAAGCGCTGTATGAATGACTTTAAGTTATTGAATTCGTTGTACGTGTTCGGCGTCGATTAATAATTTAAAGAACACTTTTTTTCTAAGCAGCAGCATCAGCAGCAGTAGGCCGTGACGCATGTCATCCACACAGTCTGACCAGCAGCGCCTCTCAAACGCCGTTAATTTATCTTGGTCCAAATTTATTTTTTATTTTGTTTAAAATATGTATATTTATCGTGGCTTTCACGTCAAACTGTGCTCTCTTTCTCTTTAGAAACACAGAAAGTTTACTGAGCGAGGGTTCCTTTCTGATTTTGGCGAAATATTGCGGCTATTGCGCAATAATGGCGCCGCATTCCTGGGGGCGGGGCTCGGGGGGAGCAGGGGGGGGTCAAGAGGGGGTCAAGGGGGGGGGGTGTGGGGGAGGTGGGAAATTTCGCCACAAATCAGAATGAAACTGAACATCAGATAGGACCATAATATATATTTTTTTCTATATATAGACAAAAAAAAGTTCATCACATTGTTGCTAGTTTATTACCGTAACCGTTTCGAGATATTCCTCTTTTTTTTAAAACGTGTCTAATTGTCGTTCCATTTTTTAATAAAAATATTGTTTTCTTTGGGCCTTTTGGTAAAGTCACGTAAATAGGTTCAAATGAATACAAGTAAAATAAACAAAAAAAACTACGACGTTTCGATCACAACACAAGCGATAGTCATCGGGAGGAAAACATTAGGGGGAAAGCTGCTAAAAGCAGACAGCTTTTCGTTAAAAAAATGTTTTTATTAATTTGAACCTATCTACGTGACTTTACCGAAAGACCCAAAGAATATGAATCCCCGCAGTCACGAAAGCTTTAAGTCAAAATAGCATTGTTGTTTCATAAGCCACGTATTTATTTGAGATGTGAGAATCAAAACACATGTCACGGCTTATTGCAGATGTTACGTTCCGTTGGGTTTCTCTGCTGACAGCAGGCAGAGGGAGATTGCCGCGCTCAGCACAGACAACGACCCTCTGCACAACTACAGTGTACAGATCCTTTGCAAATCCACTGCTGGATGTCGAGACCCCCTGCCCACCCCATTGGGTGGTCGTGATATGAACCTAAAAACGCATTTACATCATACATCATGTGCGGGTATAGATACAAATATATCTCTCAAAAGCGCCTGTTAACTGTACTGTAACTTGCTCAATTATATATTTCAGGGTCGTAACAATACAACGACTTGTTCATGAATTACGGACAATGGCGATTAACGTTTGTCCTGGCACGAGGCTGTAGAGAGATGATTTCGGGGTTAAGAATGTGTCTACAGAATTCAGATGCCCACCCCCACCCCACTCTGATCCACTATCTCTCTCTCTCTCAATGCCCTCTGTGATCGGGGTGGGGGTTGCGGAAAGCCACACATTGTGGGCTGGCCGCGACTTCCATTCACACGGCCCGACCACTTCGAGACGGCACCGCTAAACGCGATTTGCTCCGCGGTCACTGCGAGCATCCTCTAGCCCAGGGGTTGGCAACCGAAATAACAACAAGAAGAGCCCGTTTTGTATTTATTTATTTTAAAATCCGGTAAAAAAAAATGTCAAGAGCCGCAATGTACGTGAATACGAGACGGCGCGTGGTCCTCAATAAATGACCTTGACACGATGCCGCTCCTCAAAGAGCCGCGTGCGTCTGCGGAGACGTCAGTTGTCGACCCCTGCTGCGGCCGCGCTGATCGGGAACTAGAGGGGGGTTGGTTTGTAACCTTGTCGACAACAACAACAACAACAACACCAACAACGCCGCGCTCCAAACGTGTTGTGCCCGCGGAAAGATTCTAATCACTGAAGCAGCAGCCCGCTGCGTGCGGTCCTTGCGCGGATATCCGCCACCACCCAAAAACAATCGGATGGAGATCTTTATTCGGACCTCGGTAAGGACACCGTTCATCGCGCCTCTGATGTTATTGTCACCCTCTCCACTCTCGCATCGAGTTCGCGGCCCGCGCGGAGGAGGAGGGAGGGAGGGGGGGTGGTGTTGAGAGATACGTGGGAAATGGACATCGTTAACGCGGTTCACGCGAGCGTTCTGAACGCGTGTGCGGTTGTACGAATCTACTGTGGAATTAGCGCACACGGCAGTGGCACTTAACGCGTACAGAGCGGACGGTAAGGACAGTCGAGATGATAATCATCGTGGTGGTGATGATGATCCTTATAATGATCGTGATGATGATGATGTGCATCATGCATTGTGGGGATGAAGCCCACAATACTCTTTATGATGATCATGAAAATAATAATGATGATGATATTGAAAAAGAAATGATGCGTCATAGGAAATTCAGTACTGCCAGTAATTTAGTTTTGTTCTTGTTTGATATATAAAAAGCTTAAAGCACTACACGTCAACATGTGCGATTTCATTGATGATGTCAAAGTGATCTCCTTGCATTGCGGCATTTGGTGCTCATCTCCTGTTTACACAGCCCCCAGGCAGTGGTATAAATTCCACGTTTCTATGACGGGGTGAGTCCATCCCACAGGACAACCACTGTTGACTTCCCCACAAAGCGGTACCGTTTTATCGACCCCCGGAGTGATTATGGGCCTAGTCAACCCCCACCACTATCCACACCCAACCCACCCAACCCACCCAGCCAGGATGTGAACTCGCCACTTTCCACTTTGCTAGCCACTCGCACGACCGCTGAACCACGTGGCCTGGCTGTGACGATGATGAGTCGTGGCATGATGATGACAACGACGACCATGATGATGATGATATCAGCGATGTAGCAAATTCATTATCCCAAGCTGTTCGCGCACCGTCGTGACGTGTAACCGACAAGTCGCTGCCATCACGAGGACTTGTTTATGTACATAACACAAAGACACCAAAACGTACGTACACACAGCATAGTCACGTACACAAACACACACACATATACACACAAATACACGCACACAAACAGATACGCACGCATAGACATACGCAAACACACAAAGATACACAATGATTCCCCCATAGCCTCTAACAGACTGTTGGGGTAAGTGCTGTTAGCGAGCACCTATGAAGGCCGGAACGACACACGAGGGGGTGGGTGGCCAACACCACGCCCGGCCGCCTTTGTCTCCCCAGTGGCGATCTTTACACATGGCACCGAGTGCTAATTTGAGGCTGAGTCGACCTAGGGGAGGTCCAGGACCGGGTGAGATAATCGTCACCAGCGTTGGCCGTGAGCGGGAATCGAACCCGGATTTACGGGTTCGTAGCGCAGCGTGCTAAACCACTACACTACCGCTCCCAACAAAGATCCCCCGTCTAGCCTTAACAGACTGTAGGGGCAAGTGCTGTTAGCGAGCACACACATACACATACATACACACACACAAACATACACACATACACACCAACATTCACACATACACACAGACATACACACACGTACTTACACACAGACATACACACATACACATACACACAGACACACACATACACACACATAAACATACACACACGTACATACACACAAACATACACACAAACAAACGCACAAACATTCACATACATACACGTACATACAGGCATACACACAAACATACACTCAAACACATACACACATACACACAAACATACACACACATACACACAAACATACACACACGTACATACACACAGGCGTACACATAAACATTAACACACATACACGTACATACACACAGGCATACACACACATACACACACACAAACACACAAACATACACACACACATACACACACAAACATACACACACACAAACATTCACAAACATACACACACATACACACACAAACATACACACACAAACATACACACACACAAACATACACAAACATACACAAACATACACACACAATCATACACACACAAACATTCACAAACATACACACACATACACATACACACACAAACATACACACACATACACACACAAACATACACACACAAACATACACACACACATACACACACAAACATACACACACAAACATACACACACACAAACATTCACAAACATACACACACATACACACACACATACACACACACATACACACAAACATACACACACATAAACATTCACACACATACACACACATACACACACACCTACACAAACATACACACACATACACACACACATACACACACACATACACACACACGTACAGAGGCAACAACGATCGATGTCATAAACCAACAGCAGCCGTAGCAGAAGGACTGCGAGAGAGGAAAACCATTCTACAATAATGCCTAGCACTCTCAGGATAAGAGTACTGTATACTGAATTTATATACTGTAGTGAGTCTGTAAATACGTGTTATCATTTGTGTTCATTATATACGAGTTGCGGAAAGATACAACGCGCGTTGTAAATTATTGTCTTTGGAGGAAATATTAAAAGTAATACGTGACAAATGAAACAAGAATCACACCGCACAGAAGATATTCAACACGGGACCAGTTTCACGCATCAGGCACGGTGTCATTAATTCAAATCGTCAGTGGCATCACATGAGCATTGAGGCATTGTTTACAGCGCTGAGGCAGTGGTGGACATTCCACGTTCATATGGCCGGGGGGTCGAGTCTCGCCATTGGAACAACTCGCCGCTCACTCGCCCACAAAGTGGTACCATCGATTTTATCGACCCCGTAGGGGATGATGTGCTGAGTCAACCATCCACCCCCCCCTCCTCCACCACCAAACCAGGATGTGAGCCCGCATCCGTCCGATCGCGATCCGCTCGCTTTACCGCCGAGACACGTGGCCGGTTAAACATTAAATAAATAAATACATCAATTAATTAGTTAATCAATCAATCAATGTTGGAGGGACGCCGCTGTGCCAATGACCGTGCGCGCTGAGCCCACGCAGCGCATCGCTCGAGAGGGGTTTTTCTACGTCCGTCATGATCGCGTTCTGTTTGCGTGACCCATGGAATTGGACTGCGTTTTCAATGTTTTACATGTACAATAAAGACGGTCTCTTTTCTCTCTCTCTCCTCTATTTTTTGTCATTTCCGCCGTCACCGCCTCCCCTCCTCCCCTCTATCCCCTCCTCTCCCCCCCCCCCATCGGCGTCTCGTCGCGACACGAAGCGCCCGCCGTCGTGTTGTTACAGAACGGCCCGCGGAAGTGGACATCACAGAGCTACCGCTGAGATTCTGTGACACCTCCCCCCCCCCATCCACCACCACCACGTGTCTCGCCAGAGCACGGTGCCCCCAGGCACTCGCTGTGCCCGGCGAGATCAAAGTTGATGGGGCAATGTTCGCCGTAGGGTGCAGCCCGATGGACGTTTCGATTTCTCCGAGGCCGGAATTGTGATTCGGATCAGCAGTCGGTGCTCGGCGGGGTCGAGGCTAAGGGCGGAGTGACAGCGACGAGAGAAGGAAAGGCGACGTCCCAGGAGACGTACACCGCGGAGATGGAGCGTCAGTGGCGAGCGATGTGTGATCCGGTCGTGCGGGAAGGGCCCACCTCTACGAGCCCCAGCGATGCCCGCTGTGGTGAAGTGTGGTCGAGCAGCCTGCAACGGCCCACACGGTTGCAAGAGGCCTTCATCCAGCAAGTGGGTAGATCACGGTTCACGGCGATGGAGAGCGAAATGCGGACAAGGCGTGGTCGTTGTTTTTTAATTGTAGTGAAAGTGAAATATTTTAATTTTATTTTAAATAACCGCACATTCTTCATGGATACTCTTAGGTTTTTTCGGTAAAGTCACGTATGTAAAATAATAAAAATAATAAAAAAATGTTTTGTTATTTTCATTTCTTATTATTTTCTTCTTATTATTATTTTACCTTCGTGACTTTACCGAAAAAACCTACGAGTGTGAATCCTTGCAGTCACGAAACCTTCAAATCTAGAATTCTTCATAGACGCATAAACAAATAGAACGATACAAAATGTTACATTCATAGCCCACCGGCATGATACGTCAGCCCACGGCTGGATGAAGGCCCGATGCAGTCGCCACGGGACGATGAAGGCCCGGTGCTTGAGAATCGGGTGGCCGGGTTCGTAGCGTGGCGCGCGAACCACACGACACTGCAACATTGGTCACACACACAACAACAAAGACAGATACCCCCCCCCCCGCCCCCCATAGCCTTTAACCGACTGTTGGGGCAAGTGCTGTTAAAGAGCAAGAGGGAGTAGATGATCAACAACCACGCCCGGCCGCCTTTGTCTCCCCTTGGGCTTGATGTTCACACTTTACACCCGGCAACAGGGTCCTCATTTGAGGCTGAGTCGACCTCTGGGAGGTCGTCATTGAGCGGGAATCCAACTCAGATACGTGTAGACACAATGATAGACGACAAAGACGAACTCGTGGAAAAGAGAAAGACTCACACACATAGACAACGACAAAGATCCCCCGTGTCGCCGTCAACAGACTGTAGGGGCAAGTGCTGTTCGCGAGCACCTATGAAGGCCGGCACGGCACACGAAGGGGTGGGTGGCCAACACTACGTCCGACCGTCTTTGTCTCCCTAGTGGCGATGTTTACACATCGCACCAGGTACTCATTTGAGGCCGAGTCGATCTAGGGGAGGCACCGGACCAGCTCGTCACTGGTGTTGGCCGTGAGCGGGAATCGAACTCGGGTCAGCGGGTTTGTAGCGCAGCGTAACGCTAACCGCTGCACCACCGCTCCCTACACTCACACACAGATCCAACCACAAATATACACAGCAGCAGACGGACACACTCACCCAAACACTCACCCAAACACTCACCCAAACACTCCCACAAACACTCACCCAAACACTCACCCAAACACTCACCCAAACACTCACCCAAACACTCACCCAAACACTCACACAAACACTCACCCAAACATTCACCCAAACACTCACCCAAACACTCACCCAAACACTCGCCCAAACATTCACACAAACACTCACCCAAACACTCACCCGCAGATGCACAATGACAAAGTTCCCCCGTATAGCCTTCACAGTCATTGGGGGCAAGTGCTGTTCGCGATCACCTACGAATGCCGGCACAGTTACACGGGTTCACACACACGCGGCAACAGCACCGCGCACACACTCACACATCACAGCGGGGGCATGCAGTGGTATCACTTGTGTGTGATTATAAGAGAAGCCTTCAGAAGCTGAGCGATCAATGTGAATTCTCCATCGATCGCCCTCCGCCGTCAAATGCTGTGAGGTCTCTCTCTCTCTCTTACAGGAAGGACACACGCAACGATTTTGTTTGAATTAATACAAGAAGCGAACCCCCCCCCCCACCGCCCTCGCTCTCGCCCCCACCCTCACCACCCTCGGCCCCCCCAAACCCGGACAACACCACCCCCCCCCGCAACTCGTATCTTGTAGCGAGTGGGCTTAGCGCGATGTGGTGGCACAGTGCGATGGAAGGATGTAGCCTCCTGGATCAACAGTCTCGGCCGTCTTTGCGCAACATCGTGGTATCGTGGCGATGCGAAAAATCGTGGTATCGTGGCGATGCGAAATATCGTGGTATCGTGGCCAAACGAAATATCGTGGTATCGTGGCGATACGAAATATTGTGGAATCGTGGCGAAACGAAATATAGTGGTATCGTGGCGATACGAAATATCGTGGTATCGTGGCGATACGAAATATCGTGGTATCGTGGTGATACGAAATATCGTGGTATCGTGGCGATACAAAATATCGTGGTATCGTGGCGATGCGAAATATCGTGGTATCGTGGCCAAACGAAATATCGTGGTATCGTGGCGATGCGAAATATCATCGCTGCACAAAACACCGAATATTTTTTTATACGTATAGAGAGTTCGAACACATACGTATATGAAATATAAAATGATGAAAGTTGACGTAAAAGGGTTACGCTTCCGCGAAACGATAAAACAGCCACCGCTTTACGCGTTCCCTTCGTCAGCTATCTTTGAACGTCGTCGGGATAAAGAGATGACGTCACAGGTGGTCCTGTGACGTCATCCTTCTCCTGACAGCACGCGCGTTGTTACTGAAACCTGTAGTTGGCGAGACAAACTCATTATCATCACGACGGAACACCGACGACCATCACCATCATCATTTGTGTCCTTCCCCCGCACCTCCGATGAGCACGGATGGCTACGTACGGTGGGAAAGAAGTTCAACGTACGATCACACGAACATACGGGGCAGCGAAGGCCGTGAAAACCAAAAATGTCGCACAACCGCGCACGGAAACACACTGTAAACAAACACAACCACGCAGCTTCTGCCCATTACGCAACGGCAAAAACAAGACTACACCATCACCAGATGCTGAAGCACTACGTTGCTGTTCCTCGCCCCCGCCATAGAAACGTGGAATTTCCACCGTCGGCTCAGGGTCGTGAACGGGGAGAGGAGCGCCATGGGTGTTCGTTCGAGACGGGCATCGCACTCGGACTCCTGTGCGCGACTCTCAGGGCCGTTATGGCAGCAAAAGTCGCAGGAACAGGAGAGAGAATGACCCCCCCCACATCCCCATCTCTCTCTCTCTCTCACCGCACGACGCGCACACAGCGAGCGGGTTTAGCTGTCACAGGTGGCCTCTGGGGAATGGGGTTTGGAGGGGGGGGGGTTGGTGCAGTCGGGCATTTTTTTATTGTGTCAACTAATACGCAGGGATGGGAGGAGAGCGGTGGAGGGGTGGTGGGGGGGGGGCTGTCGATGTGGTTAGGGGGGTGGAGGAGGAGGAGGAGGAGGGGGAGGGTTTTGCGGGCGCCCTCTGAGCTGCTCGCATTACGGGAAGGGAAATTGGGAGCATGCGAGAGGCGATAGAAACCCAAATTGCCGCGTTTCCCCGCAGAATCACGGCGCAACGTTTTTTTGGGGGGGAGAGAAAAAAAATGAAGAAACCCGAAATCCTAGGGGATTTGTCGAGACGCCGCCACGACCACGGCCGCTACTACCACCCCCATACCCACCTCCACCACCATCACTACCACCACCACCACCATCACCTCCACCACCACCATCACCACCATCACCACCACCACCTCCACCACCATCACCACCTCCACCCCCACCTCCACCACCACCATCACCGCCACTACCTCCATCCCCACCACCACCACCATCCCCACCACCACCATCACCACCACCACCTCCATCCCCACCACCACCTCCACCACCATCACCACCACAACCACTGACACCACCACCACCATCACCGCCACCATCACCGCCACTACCACTGACACCACTGACACCACTGATACCAGCTCCGCCACCACCTCCACCACCACCATCACCACCACCATCACCACCACAATTAAACACCACCACTAAATCCACAAAACCCCAAACCATCCGGCACCACCACCAGCACCTAATTAATAATATGTGGTGGTGGTTGTGGTAGAGGCGCAGTCCTGCAACTGCTCGCTCACGCCACTGTTGGCGGAAGGGCCTCAACTACTGGAGGGAGCTCTACACACTACACACACAGATACATTCTAAACACAGACATATTGCCTTGCAACATGAACACGCATATACAAATATCCCCCATATAGCCTTAACATACTGTTGGGCCAAGTGCTGTTAGCGAGGTACTCATGTGAGGCTGAGTCGACCTAGAGGAGGCCCGGGACCGGTTCAGATCTTTCGTCACCGGAGTAGGCCGTGAGCGGGAATCGAACTCGGATCGCCGGGTTTCGTAGCGCAGCGTAGCGCTAACCACTGCACCACCCCTCCCCGTACTACACACAGACACACACACACGTGCACATACAAAGATCCCCATATAGCCTTGAGCAGGCTGACCGGACAAGTGCCGTTGGCGTAACTAACACACACACACATCCACAACAACCAGGGTAGCAATGCTGCAGTAGTAGTAATTATAATAATATTATTAAAATAATAAAATGAAGACATCTGACAGGAGGAGACGGTGGTGGGGGGGGGGGGTGGATGAAGGGGGGGAGGGGTATTCTACTATGTAGGGGTGGGGGGGGCGAGTGGGGGTGTCAGGACCATTGGAAATAACGTTCGCATCGATCGTGGTGTCGCGGTGATGTATGGCTCCATTTTGCTGTAATTGAGAATTAGCGAAGAGATTAGCGGCGAGCCCTGCGCCGCTCGTGTGCTGCCCTGCATGGGATGGGTGATCTGTCATCGCAGGGGGTCGCGCTGGAGAGGTGGGGGGGGAGACGGGGGCTGGGGAAGAGAGACGGGGGGGTGGGTTGTTGCGAGAGAGAGAGGGAGGGAGTGAGAGGTGTGCATTGTTGAAGTCGGCGTGTGTAGTGTAGCGGGTAGCGCTACGCTGCGCTACGAACCAGGCGACCCGGGTTCGATTCCCGCTGACGGCCCAACACCGCTGACGGTTATCTGAGCCGGGCCTGGGCCTCCCCTAGGTCGACTGAGCCTCAAATTAGTACCTGTTGCGGTGTGTAAACATCGCCGCTGGGGAGACAAAGGCGGCCGGGCGTGGTGCTGGCCACCCACCCCCTCGTGTACCGTGCCGGCCTTCATAGGTGCTCGCTAACAGCACTTGCCCCTACATCTGTTACAGGCTATACGGGGGATCTTTGTCTTTGTGTGTGTGCGTCTTTGTTGGGGAGCGGTAGTTGTAGTGGTTCGCGCGCCGCGCTACGAACCAGGCGACCCGGGTTCGATTCTCACTCACGGCCCAACACCGGTGATGATTATCTGAACCGGTCCTGGGCCTCCCCTAGGTCGACTCAGCCTCAAATGATAACAGTGGGCGGAGGGGAAAGGTGAGAGGATGTGGGTGGGTGGTGGTGAGTGGCGAGGTGAGAGTGTGTGTGGATGGTGAGGGGTTTGGTGCGTGAGGATGTGGAGCTGAGGTGAGGGCATTGCGGCTGAGTGGTGAGGAGTGGAGCTCAGATGATGTGCACGGAGGTGAGAGGGGTGAGACGACGGGATTGGGTTGAGGGGTCGCGACGAGTTGACAACTGACCTCTGACCCCCGCAGGCGTTTGTGTGAGGTCAGGTGGTGGTGATGGGTGGTTGGGGTGAGTGGGGTTGGTGGGAGGGATGAGAGGGGACTGGGGGGGGGGGAAGTAAAGTAATTGTATTTTTTCATTTGCTATACAGCCAAATAATACGACAAATCGCTAACCTTAAACACCCAGTCGTTCGTAAAAGTTGAAGGCAGTATAGTACTATCGTAATAGAGCAAGTGCAGAATCACTAAACCGGAATTGATAGCTTGAAAGCATATGCTACTTTTGCTCCTAGGATAATCCGGCACTCAGCTTCACCCAAGCCTGTATCACCCGGCACACCACATCCATCATATCTCTCGCAATGGATTTGTTTTACGAGTCGCGTGCCTACTGCAGGCCTAGTCTAGCCAGCCAGCGACTCGGAAACGAGAATTGTCGGGTGGGAAATGAAGTTTCCGGCCGTTGTGGAATATCAGTCGGTAGGTGTGTGAGTAGGTGCTGTGGTAGGTGACTGTGTGTGTGTGTGTGAGTAGGTGCTGTGGTAGGTGACTGTGTGTGTGTGTGAGTGTGCAGGTAGGTGGGTAGGTGACTGTGTGTGTGTGTAGGTAGGTGTGTGTGTAGGTAGGTGACTGTGTGTGTGTGTGCAGGTGTGTGAGTAGGCACGTGGGTAGGTGACTGCGTGTGGCTATGTGTGTGTGTGTAGGTATGTTGGTAGGTGACTGTGTGTGTCCAGGTGTGTGTAGGTAGGTGGGTAGGTGACTGTATGTGTGTGGGTGTGTAGGTGTGTGTAGGTAGGTGATTGTGTGTGTGTGTGTAGGTAGGCGGCTGTGTGTGTAGGTAGGTGGCTGTGTGTGTAGGTGTGTGTGGCTGTGTGGGTGTGTAAGGACCTTCATGATGGTGAGCGGGCCCGGGTAAAACTACGTGGCCGGGAGTCGGAGCCTTTCCCTGTACACCTTGGGGTGCGACAGGGATGTCCTCTGGCTCCCACATTATTTAACATCTATTTCGACTGCGTAGTTCGTGAAGCCTTCAATAGCTGTACCAGGGGAATTACCATTTGGTACAGATATAATGGGAGGCTGATCGACGCCCGGGTGCGATCAAGGGATGGCTCCCTATTGGTCAACCACGTTATGTATGCCGATGATTTGGTAATAGCTGCTCATTCAGAAGAGGAGTTGGAGACGCTGCTGCTGAGACTGGAGCGTGCCACTAGGAGGTGGGGCCTTACCATCAGCCCCACCAAAACTAAGCACCTACCTGGGTATTTTATACCATCTGGCACTCCACCCCCACAACTCCCAATCGGTGATGGGGCAGTTGTGGAGAGAGTGGAGAGTTTCCCATACCTGGGCAGTGTGCTTATGACCGGCTCCAGTTTATCAGCAGAGGTCTCACTCCGAATCAGTCGAGCGGCAATATCTTTTCATCGGTTGCGTAACGCTGTGTGGAAACTACCTGGTCTGTCGCTCCGCACGAAGCTTCAGGTCTTCTCGGCCACGGTCATTCCCTCCCTTCTCTACGCTTGCGAAACGTGGACCCCCCTAGTGGAGCATCTTCGCCGGTTGGAAACATTTAGGCTGGCCTGCCTACGATCCATCCTGGGTTTAACCAGGCTGGATTGTGTGAGGAGCTCACAAGTCCTTGAAAGATCTGGGCAAAGTCCTATCAGTGAGCTCCTCCGGCAGGCAAGGCTGCGTTGGCTGGGTCATGTAGCCCGCATGCCCAGCCACCGCATGCCTAAACAGCTTTTGTTCGGCCGGATCGAGGGGGCTAAACGGGCGCGGCACGGGCTAGAGAAGAGATGGAGTGATGTGGTACAGGAGGACGTGGAGCTGAGTGGACTTGCCGATGACTGGTACCAGCGGTGTCAAGATCGGCCTCAGTGGAGGAGGCTCGTGAAGGACGCTACTGGGCAGTTGGAGGCAGTCGCCCTCCAACAACAACGGAGGGCGGAGGAGCGACGCTCACAACAACGAGCGGAGCGCCGGGTGGCTAAAGCACAGCAAGTTGGCACAGTAGGGGGCACAGGTGGTGCATCAGCCACTCGTCTCGGTCATCTCGGTCAGTCGACCCGTGGCACCTGGGTCTGCCCCGTGACCTCCTGCCAGCGGGCGTTCGACACTTCACGTGGCCTCAGGGTGCACATGGCCTGGCACAAGCGTCGTGGTGACGTCACCGCCACTTAGTGGCGAATGGCGGTTGTTGTGTGTAGGTAGGTGTGTAGGTGACTGTGTGTGTGTGTGTGTGGGTGTGTAGGTAGGTGGGTAGGTGACTGTGTGTGGGTGTGTAGGTAGGTGGGTAGGTGGCTGTGTGTGTGTGAGTGTTCAGGTGTGTGTGTAGATAGGTGTGTGTGTAGGTAGGTGTGTGTGTAGATAGGTTGGTAGGTGGCTGTGTGTGTGGCTGTGTGTGTGTAGGTAGGTGGCTGTGTGTGTGTGTGTGTGGAGGTAGGTGATTGTGTGTGTGTGTAGGTGTGTGTAGGTAGGTGACTGTGTGTGTGTGTGTGTAGGAAGGTGGCTGTGTGTGTGTGTGGGTGTGTGTGTGTGTGTGTAGGTGTGTGTGTAGGTAGGCGGCTGTGTGTGTAGGTAGGTGGCTGTGTGTGTGTGTGTAGGTAGGCGGCTGTGTGTGTGTGTGGGTGTGGGTGTGTAGGTGTGTGTGTGTGGGTGTGTGCGTGTGTGTGTAGGTGTGTGTGTGTGTGTAGGTAGGTGACTGTGTGTGTGTAGGTAGGCGGCTGTGTGTGTGTGTGTGTAGGTAGGCGGCTGTGTGTGTAGGTAGGTGACTGTGTGTGTGTAGGTAGGTGATTGTGTGTGTGTGTAGGTAGGTGACTGTGTGTGTGTGTAGGTAGGTGACTGTGTGTGTAGGTGTGTGTAGGTGTGTGGAGGTAGGTGATTGTGTGTGTGTGTGTAGGTAGGCGGCTGTGTGTGTAGGTAGGTGGCTGTGTGTGTAGGTGTGTGTAGGTAGGTGATTGTGTGTGTGTGTAGGTAGGTGGCTGTGTGTGTAGGTAGGTGATTGTGTGTGTGTGTAGGTAGGTGGCTGTGTGTGTAGGTGTGTGTAGGTAGGTGATTGTGTGTGTGTGTGTAGGTAGGCGGCTGTGTGTGTAGGTAGGTGGCTGTGTGTGTAGGTGTGTGTAGGTAGGTGATTGTGTGTGTGTGTAGGTAGGTGGCTGTGTGTGTAGGTGTGTGTAGGTAGGTGATTGTGTGTGTGTGTGTAGGTAGGTGGCTGTGTGTGTAGGTGTGTGTAGGTAGGTGATTGTGTGTGTGTGTAGGTAGGCGGCTGTGTGTGTAGGTAGGTGGCTGTGTGTGTAGGTGTGTGTAGGTGTGTGTGAGTGTGTAGGTGTGTGTAGGTAGGTGGCTGTGTGTGTGTTGCGCCCTCCCGGCCTCGGCTCGTGGCCCCGCGCGGCGCGCGTCTCCCACCCCTGGGCGGAGCGGACGCGTCCTCTGATAGATCTGTCACGTCGGCAATTTGCTACAAGCCCGGCTACACGATTTCAATTAGGGGCTGCCGGGACAGCCGTGTCAGAACATCACTCTTAATCGCAGCAGCCTCCTCCTTCCTCGCACGGGGGAGGGAGAGAGGGAGGGACAGAGGGGGTATGTGGAGAGAGGGAGGGAGGGAGGGATACGGGACGAGAGGGAGAGATGGGTGGATGGGCAGAGAGGGTATGTGGGGAGAGAGGGAGGGATACGGGACGAGAGGGAGAGAGGGGTGGATGGGCAGAGGGGGTATGTGGGGAGGGAGAGAGGGATGGACAGAGGGGGTATGTGGAGAGAGGGAGGGAGGGAGGGATACGGGACGAGAGGGAGAGATTGGTGGATGGGCAGAGGGGGTATGTGGGGAGAGAGGGAGGGAGGGATACGGGACGAGAGGGAGAGAGGGGTGGATGGGCAGAGGGGGTATGTGGGGAGGGAGAGAGGGATGGACAGAGGGGGTATGTGGAGAGAGGGAGGGATACGGGTCGAAAGGGAGAGAGGGGTGGATGGACAGAGGGGGTATGTGGGGAGAGAGGGATGGACAGAGGGGGTATGTGGAGAGAGAGCGAGGGAGGGATACGAGACGAGTGGGAGAGAGGGGGAATTGAGGGAGTAAGGGAGTCACGTGGCTTTAGAGGAATGGAGGGATGGAGAGGGCATTGGGGGGAGGGATGAGGTTGGAGATGAGAACGCGATGTGGGTGGACACAGGGGCTGCGTGTGGTAGGAGAAGGGGTAGGAGGGAGGGGTAGGAGTGAGGGGTAGGAGTGAGGGGGGTAGGAGGGAGGGGTAGGAGGGAGGGGTAGGAGTGAGGGGGGTAGGAGGGAGGGGTAGGAGTGAGGGGGGTAGGAGGGAGGGGTAGGAGGGAGGGGTAGGTGAGAGGGGTAGGAGGGAGGGGTAGGAGGGAGGGGTAGGTGAGAGGGGTAGGAGGGAGGGGTAGGAGGGAGGGGTAGGAGTGAGGGGGTAGGAGGGAGGGTAGGTGAGAGGGGTAGGAGAGGGGGTAGGAGGGAGGGGGTAGGGTGGAGGGGAGGGGTAGGAGGGAGGGGTAGGAGTGAGGGAGGTAGGAGGGAGGGGTAGGTGAGAGGGGTAGGTGAGAGGGGTAGGAGGGAGGGGTAGGAGTGAGGGGGGTAGGAGGGAGGGGTAGGAGTGAGGGGTAGGAGGGAGGGGTAGGAGGGAGGGGTAGGAGTGAGGGGGGTAGGAGGGAGGGGTAGGAGGGAGGGGTAGGAGGGAGGGGTAGGAGGGAGGGGTAGGAGTTAGGGGGGTAGGAGGGAGGGGTAGGAGGGAGGGGTAGGAGTGAGGGGTAGGAGGGAGGGGTAGAAGTGAGGGGGGTAGGAGGGAGGGGTAGGTGAGAGGGGTAAGAGGGAGGGGTAGGAGGGAGGGGTAGGAGGGAGAGGTAGGAGGGAGGGGTAGAAGTGAGGGATAGGAGTGAGGGGGATAGGAGGGAGGGGTAGGTGAGAGGGGGGTAAGAGGGAGGGGTAGGAGGGAGGGGTAGGAGTGAGGGGTAGGAGGGAGGGGTAGAAGTGAGGGGGGTAGGAGGGAGGGGTAGGTGAGAGGGGGGTAAGAGGGAGGGGTAGGAGGGAGGGGTAGGAGGGAGAGGTAGGAGGGAGGGGTAGGAGTGAGGGATAGGAGTGAGGGGGGTAGGAGGGAGGGGTAGAAGGGAGGGGTAGGAGTGAGGGGTAGGAGTGAGGGGGGGTAGGAGGGAGGGGTAGGAGGGAGGGGTAGGAGTGAGGGGTAGGAGGGAGGGGTAGGAGTGAGGGGTAGGAGTGAGGGGGGGTAGGAGGAAGGGGTAGGAGGGAGGGGTAGGAGTGAGGGGTAGGAGGGAGGGGTAGGAGGGAGGGGTAGGAGGGAGGGGTAGGAGTGAGGGGTAGGAGTGAGGGGGGGTAGGAGGGAGGGGTAGGAGGGAGGGGTAGGAGTGAGGGGTAGAAGGGAGGGGTAGGTGAGAGGGGTAGGAGTGAGGGGTAGGAGGGAGGGGTAGGAGGGAGGGGCTGTACGAGTTACGAGTGGAGGGGGGTGGGCGTAGCTGTCCGTGGTGGACGCGGGGGGGGGGTGAGGCTGCGGGAAGCGACACCGCTAGGAGCGCGTTGGGTTACAGCGCGGGGGGGGGGGCTATGGCGGGGGGGGGGCTAAGGCGGGGGGGGGGCTAAGGCGGGGGGGGGGGGCTAAGGCGGGGGGGGGGCTAAGGCGGGGGGTGGGGGCATTGCTCACAGCGATTTACGCCACTCAACCTCCACACACACAAAGACAAAGATCCCCCGTAAAGCCTTAACAGACTGTAGGGGCAAGTGCTGTTAGCGAGCAGCTATGAAGGCCGGAACTGCACGCGAGGGGGGTGGGGTGGCCAGCACCACGCCCGACCGCCTTTGTCTCCCCGGTGGCGATGTTTACACACCGCACCAGGTACTCCTTTCATGCCAAGTCGACCTAGGAAGGCCCACGAGAGGTGTAGATAATCATCACTGGTGTTGGTGAGCCCCGAGCGGGAATCGAACTCGGGCCTCTGTCGGGAATGCAGCGCGGCGCGCTAACCGCTGCACCACCGCTCCCAATGCATGCGTGCACACCCACACAGCCACATGGGGCTCCCCTCGTGTGCCGTGCCGCCCTTCATAGATGCTGCTTACTCGCTGACAGCACTTGCCCCAATCAGTCTGCTAAGGCTACACGGGGGGTCTTTGTCTTTGATGCACTGTTATACCCCCGGTGCGCGCGCGTGTCCACACACTTGACACACACACACTCGTAATGCATTGTATACAATGTGTACAAGTACACGTGTACAACATCACACTCACACACTCACCATACTGCAGCTCACATCACACTCACTCATTCACTCACCACACTGCAGCTCATGACATCACACTCACTTACTCACCACACTGCAGGTCACATCACTCACTCACCCACTCACTCACTCACCACCCTGCAGCTCACATCACACTCACTCACTCACTCACCACACTGCAGCTCACAACGTCACACTCACTCACTCACTCACCACACTGCAGGTCACATCACTCACTCACCCACTCACTCACTCACCCACACTCACCACACTGCAGTTCACATCATCACAATCACTCACACACTCACTCACTCACCCACTCACTCACCACACTGCAGCTCACCACATCACACACTCACTCACTCACCCACTCACCCTTTGTCTTGAGCTGCCGATAGACTAACTTTGCTGCACTCATTTATGGTGCTGGGCAGGTGGAATGGGAGTGTTGGAATTTGAGAAACCTGCACCATCGGGACGTGTTTACCAACCATCGGGCGCGTGCCGCGCGAACAAGTGAAGTTGTTTTCGATTTGCGGAGTAAAATTGAAAAACGTGGATAGACGAAGCGTGGTGGCGGTGGGGTAACGACGAGGACTCGAGTTTGGGAAGCCCCTTCTTTGCGTGATCCACCAACCCTCGCCTCCAAAGCGCTGGGTCGCAGCGCGCGCACTGGAGCACCCACCCAGAGAGACGGGCACGCGAATGCGGGGAGGGTAAGATCGCCGGGAGGACGCGTTGAGTGTTGTCGCATCGTGATCCACACATGAAACCACCACCACCAACACCACCACTCTCTCCCACGCCATCTCTCTCTCTCTCTTTCTCCCCTCTCCACGTGTCTTTCACGGGACCAGAGATGAAATGAACGGGTCGCGTGTAAGCGATTGTGGGGGCCTGTGCTGATCGTGAATATTTCACGAAATGCGGCGTGAGCTCGGCTGGCTGCGTTTGCCTGGGCCGTGCGAGGGAGTCGGGCGGAGGGAGCCGGTGGGGGGGGGGTGACAGGACGCCAGGGACACTTTGAGAAAGAGGGGGGTAGGGGTGTAGGGGGATGGGGTGTAGGGGGAGGGGGTGTAGGGGGGTAGGGGTGTAGGGGGAGGGGGTGTAGGGGGAGGGGGTGTAGGGGGAGGGGGTGTAGGGGGAGGGGGGTGTAGGGGAGAGGGGTGTAGGGACAGTCGTCCTCCACCAATTGGGACGACTTTACCGCACAGCGCGCCGTGATTCAATCCACCCAGGAGCAGCATCAGCAGCAGGAGGTGGAGGCTGAGGTGGAGGTAGGGGGGGGAGGGGGGGAGGAGGGGGGAGGAGGAGGAGGGAGGAGAGGGAGGAGGAGGAAGGGGAAGGAGGGGGAGGTGGAGGGAGGGGGGAGGAGGGGGGAGGAGAAGGGAGGAGGAGGAGGTGGAGGGTGAGGTGGAGGGAGGGGGAGGAGGAGGAGTGAGGAGGCGGCGGGAGGAGGGGGGAGGAGGAGGGAGAGGGGGGGGGGAGGAGGGGGAAGGAGGGGGAGGGTGAGGTGGAGGGAGGGGAAGGAGGAGGAGTGAGGAGGCGGCGGGAGGAGGAGGAGGGAGGAGGAGGGGGGAGGAGGAGGGTGGAGGAGGGGGGAGAAGGGAGGGAAGCGCGCCGCGCTTGGCTATTGCTCGTGACCCCGCAATTTCATTAGAAGTGAGGAGTCATTAGGGTCGGGCCGGCTAAGGGGGGAGGGGCTGGAATGAAATTACCCCCCCCCCTCCCCCCCGAGGCAATTCATTTCGCGCACGGATGTCACGTGACGCCGTTGTTGCGCCGGCGATTGCAGCTTAACCTGCTCCTAATGATACTCCTGCTGCTCATGCCCCCCCCTCCCTCCTCCTGCTTCTCCTCCTCCTCCTGCTCCTCCTCCTGCTTCTACTGCTTCTCCTGCTGCTCCCCGCGCCTCGCCACCACCACCACCACCAGCAGCAGCAGCAACCTGCCTGCACACAGCCGCGTGTCCCCGAGCGCGCTTGTTCAGAGGCGCTCGCTGACAGCACTTGCCCCCACAGTCTGCGAAGGCTATAACGGTGGGATCTTTATCTTTGTATTTGTGTGGAGGTGGTGCAGCGGTTAGCGCGATGTGCTCACGGCCAAGGCCCAAGTGACGATTATCTGAAGCTGTCCTGGGTCTCCCGTAGGTCGACTCGGCCTTAAATGAGCACCGTGTAAACATCGCCACTGGGGAGACAAAGGCGGCCGGGCGTGGTGCTGGCCACCCACCACCACGTGTGCCGTGACGGCCTTCATAGGTGCTCGCTAATAGCACTTGCCCCAACAGTCTGTGAAGCCTACACGGGGGATCTTTGTATGTACGCGTGACCTCCTGCCAGCGGGCGTTCGACACTTAACGTGGCCTCAAGGTGCACTTGGCCTGGCACAAGCGTCGTGGTGACGTCTACTCCACTTAGTGGCGAATGGCGGTTGTTGTTGTTGTTGTTATGTGTGTAACTGTGTATGTGTGTAACTGTGTATGTGTGTGTGTAACTGTGTATGTGTGTGTGTCACTGTTTATGTGTGTGTGTAACTGTGTATGTGTGTCACTGTGTATGTGTGTGTGTAACTGTGTATGTATGTGTGTGTGTCACTGTGTATGTGTGTGTATCACTGTGTGTGTCACTGTGTATGTGTAACTGTGTATGTATGTGTGTGTATATGACTGTGTATGTGTGTGTGTCACTGTGTATGTGTGTGTGTGTAACTGTGTATGTATGTGTGTGTGTCACTGTGTATGTGTGTGTGTAACTGTGTATGTGTGTCACTGTGTATGTGTGTAACTGTGTATGTATGTGTGTGTGTCACTGTGTATGTGTGTGTATCACTGTGTGTGTCACTGTGTATGTGTGTGTGTGTAACTGTGTATGTGTGTGTGTATATGACTGTGTATGTGTGTGTGTCACTGTGTATGTGTGTGTGTAACTGTGTATGTGTATATATCTCGGACGGTCAGAACATACCGGGCCGTATGAATAATTCACAGCGGTTACATTAACAGAAGTGACAGAGCGTTCGCTGATCCATCACTCCGCTGCGCGTTAGCCCTGCAATCTTTAACCCCTGCCGCCCCAATTGGATTTAACGCCGCCCTTGTTCCCGCCACCCACGATAGCCATAAAATAACCATCACCCCCCACTCCACTCCTACATCCCCCCCCCCCACTCGTACACCCCCCCCCCCACTCACTCCTACACCCCCGCCCCACTCCTACACCCCCCCCCCCACTCCTACACCCCCCCACCCCCACTCCTACAGCACCCCCCCCCACTCCTACACCCCCCCCCCCCACTCCTACACCTTCCCCCACTCCTAGACCCCCCCACTCCTAGACCCCCCCCCCCACTCATACACCCCCCCCCCCCACTTCACTCCTACACCCCCCCCCACTCCTCTACCCCCCCCCCCCCACTACTCCACCCCCCCCCCCCCACTCCTACACCCCCCCCCCCCCCCCCACTGTGCCACACTTTACCAGCCCTTACCATACCGTGCCATACTTTACCAGCCCTTACCATACCGTGCCATACTTTACCAGCCCTTATCATACCGTGCCATACTTTACCAGCCCTTACCATACCGTGCCATACTTTACCAGCCCTTACCATACCGTGCCATACTTTACCAGCCCTTACCATACCGTGCCACGCTTTACCATCTTTTACCATACCGTGCTACACTTTACCAGCCCTTACCATACCGTGCCACACTTTACCATCACTTACCATACCGTGCCACACTTTACCAGCCCTTACCATACCGTGCCATACTTTAGCCCTTACCATACCGTGCCATACTTTACCAGCCCTTACCATACCGTGCCATACTTTACCATCCCTTACCATACCGTGCCATACTTTACCAGCCCTTACCATACCGTGCCACACTTTACCAGCCCTTACCATACCGTGCCACACTTTACCATCCCTTACCATACCGTGCCACACTTTACCATCCCTTACCATACCGTGCCACACTTTACCATCCCTTACCATACCGTGCCACACTTTACCATCCCTTACCATACCGTGCCACGCTTTACCATCCCTTACCATATACCGTGCCACGACTTTACCAGCCCTTACCATACCGTGCCACACTTTACCATCCCTTACCATACCGTGCCACTCTTTACCATCCCTTACCATACCGTGCCACACTTTACCATCCCTTACAATACCGTGCCACACTTTACCATCCCTTACCATACCGTGCCACACTTTACCATCCCTTACCATACCGTGCCACTCTTTACCATCCCTTACCATACCGTGCCAAACTTTACCATCCCTTACCATACCGTGCCACTCTTTACCATCCCTTACCATACCGTGCCACACTTTACCATCCCTTACCATACCGTGCCACACTTTACCATCCCTTACCATACCGTGCCATGCTTTACCAGCCCTTACCATACCGTGCCACACTTTACCATCCCTTACCATACCGTGCCACTCTTTACCATCCCTTACCATACCGTGCCACACTTTACCATCCCTTACCATACCGTGCCACACTTTACCATCCCTTACCATACCGTGCCATGCTTTACCAGCCCTTACCATACCGTGCCACACTTTACCATCCCTTACCATACCGTGCCACTCTTTACCATCCCTTACCATACCGTGCCACACTTTACCATCCCTTACCATACCGTGCCACACTTTACCATCCCTTACCATACCGTGCCACTCTTTACCATCCCTTACCATACCGTGCCACTCTTTACCATCCCTTACCATACCGTGCCACACTTTACCATCCCTTACCATACCGTGCCACACTTTACCATCCCTTACCATACCGTGCCACTCTTTACCAGCCCTTACCATACCGTGCCACTCTTTACCATCCCTTACCATACCGTGCCACACTTTACCATCCCTTACCATACCGTGCCACACTTTACCATCCCTTACCATACCGTGCCACTCTTTACCGTCCCTTACCATACCGTGCCACACTTTACCATCCCTTACCATACCGTGCCACACTTTACCATCCCTTACCATACCGTGCCACTCTTTACCAGCCCTTACCATACCGTGCCACACTTTACCATCCCTTACCATACCGTGCCACTCTTTACCATCCCTTACCATACCGTGCCACACTTTACCATCCCTTACCATACCGTGCCACACTTTACCATCCCTTACCATACCGTGCCACACTTTACCATCCCTTACCATACCGTGCCACACTTTACCATCCCTTACCATACCGTGCCATTCCCGACTGTCACCGTCCCTCACCTCCACGGCCTACACTCCCTGACTAATCCGAACCCAACCATAGTTCACCGCACCATACCGTGCCATGCTTTACTACAACTTACACTCCTTAATATCCCATTACTCTCCTTTGCAATCCTTTGCTATCCCTCACCAAAACGTCCTCGTCCTTACAGTCTCTCACCATCCCTTACCATCCATTACTGTGACTTACGATCACTTACCATCCCTTAACGGAACTTGAAGTAACTTGTAATCCCTTACCATCCCTAACCATCCAGCGCGCTCGTATATCATGGGTCCAAGACTCTGTTTGAATCGAAGAGTCGATCAATGGTTGCACACCTACTACTCACTCAAATAGGAACTCGTCTGGTCCGTGTTGATATGCAGCCAAATCGTCTGCTGCCCACAGTTGCCTCTCTCTCTAATTTGTTTGACACATCCCATCAGTCGCACGGACTCTTGGCAGTGCATCTTATCAGCAACATCTGTCAAACAAGAACTCTGGCCCGGCGCCGTGTGAATTGAAGTCACGGGCCGTTTGCAATGAAGTCACGGACCCTGTGAATTGACGTCACGGGCCATGTGGAATGAAGTCACAGGCCGTGTGAGATGACATCGATGGTCGTACCTGGCCTTCGGGCCATCGTGTTCCCCACCATGCTGCATTTTTACCATGCAAATTTATAAATACAAAGAATAATAAAATGGCTCTCCACACATGCACACATGCTCCCTGCTCACCCTCCCATTCAGAGAGAGAGAGAGAGAACCAACGAAACCCAAAAAACAAACGCACGTGCACACACACACATCACAATAAATTAATTTTTAATCAAACACAAAGCCTTTTCAAAAACACAAATCTGTAAACCTAAATATTTTTTGTCGGAGCAGATGGCCAAAAACACACACGGGTAAATTACTGTGCGCGGTCGGTCGGCCGGGCCTGCGCTCCACTCCACTCCGCTCGCACTCCCATCGCCCGTGGCTGACATCGCCTTTCATGGCTCAAACGCCGCCGCATGAATCTTTAATGGCTCCGTTCTGCCTCGCGCCACGAGTCATCTACCCTGGGCCCGTCACGCGTCACGCGACGGCTCCCCCCCCCCCCCGGTCACCCCCCCCCCAACTTCTCACCCTCCACGCTCGGCCGCTCGCCACTCCTCCACCGCGTTGGCGTCGGGGAGAGGTTCGCGCGGTTCGAATCCGCCAGGCCGCCCCGGTGCACCTGGTGTGGGCGTGGCAACACCGTGTGCAGGTGACACGCTGGGCGGGGATGACGTTACGTGGGGGGTGATGCTAATCAGCTATTGCCTTCTGATCCTTTACATACAGACTCGGATGGTAACAGTCATTACCCTATAGACGTACTCGTCATGGTAACAGTCGTTACCCTATAGACGTACTCGTCATGGTAACAGTTGTTACCCTATAGACGTCCTCGTCATGGTAACAGTCGTTACCCTATAGGCGTACTCGTCATGGTAACAGTCGTTACCCTATAGACGTACTCGTCATGGTAACAGTCGTTACCCTATAGACGTCCTCGTCATGGTAACAGTCGTTACCCTATAGACGGCCTCCTCATGGTAACTGTCGTTACCCTATTGACGTACGCGTCATGGTAACAGTCGTTACCCTATAGACGTACTTGTCATGGTAATGTGTAAATTACTCTTAGGTTTTTTCGGTAAAGTCACGTAAGTAAAAAAAAATATTAATAAAAGTAATAATAATATTAATAAAATAATAAATCACGACGTTTCGGAGGCAACACAAGTCTCCGTCATCAGGTGGGACCGTCACAGCTAGATTTGCTGTATCAAGTGAGGCAGAGATTCCAAGATACAAGTTCTTAAATACAAGTTAAGTGGGGAGGAGGGGGGGGGAGGGGCTTATCTGAATGTGGTAGCCAATGAATGGAACGTATTGGGGGGGGGGGGCGGGGCTAAAAATGTGTACATTCCACCACTGACGCAGGTACGTGCACAGGAGGTGAACATCGCGTCAAAGCTCATTTGAGCAGGAATTCACTCAGATCCTTCCGGATTTGTTGAATTCCATTGTGAAATTACACCGTTACATTCCAATGAATCCATCCCATCGTGGCGCGTCTCATACAATTGTTGTAACCACCTCATCCCCATCGAATCAAATCTTTCCCCCATGCTATTTAACCCGTGCAAGCCCATCACATCCCATTCACATCCCATGGAAATCCATCGCGTGCCACCCGCAGCTTATTCCATCCACTCCCATCGCCCTTCGCTTCAATCTCATCCCAACGCATCCTATCTACACCCCCCCCCCCATACAATCATATCCGTACCCCAACCCACAACCCGATAACAGCTCCCCTCCACGCCCCCAGTACCCCCACCCGACCCTCCTCCTCCACTCACCCTGCTCGATTCACACAACACACCTCGCTGGCAGTTTTGTCCTTTCGATTTAAAGCTTTCGTGACTGCAGGGATTCATCTTCTTGGTTCTTTCGGTAAAGGTGAAGAACAGGTCTGTCGGAAAGACAGCGTCTGAATGACGCTGTCTTTCCGACAGACCTGTCTATCCGACACCTGAGGACGTCTGAATGACGCTGTCTTTCCGACAGACCTGTCTTTCCGACACCTGAGGACGGCTGCTTGCGTTGTGACCGAAACGTCGTGAGAATTGTATTTTATTACGTTATTTTTATTATTTTATTATTTCCCTTCTACGTGACTTTACCGAAAGAACCAAGAAGAGTTTTGTCCTTCTCTGACAAACCGCTTGGCCGGTGAGATGGTAGTTACGAGACCCTTGAAGCTGGGGGGACGAGAGAGGGGGGGGTAGAGAGAGGGGGTAGAGAGAGAGAGATGGAAGGGTAAGGAGAGCAGAGCGTGAAATCTATTGTGAAATATTTCACTTAAAAAGCGGGGGGGGGGGGGGGGTTTACATAAAGCAAAGCATTAAAAAAAAAGAAACGATGAACGAAGCAAAGTGCCGACTACACCGAGCATGAGGAGGATGAGGAGGAGCAGCAAAAAAAAAGATAGCCGGAGGGAAAGAGAGAGAGCGAGAGAGTGAGCGAGAGGTGGGGGTTTACATAAAGCAAAGTTTAAAAAAAAACGAAATGATGAACGAAGAAAAAGTGCCGAATACACCGAGCATCTTCTTGTTTCCACTAATCGTAAAAAAAAAGAGGAGCAGCGGGAGCAGAGAGAAGGAGGATGATGATTAGAGAGGAGGAGGGAGGAAGGGAGGGAGGGAGGGAGCCGAGGGTGGCGATTGGACACGGTAATGCTGGGAGGGGAGGGAGAGTGGCGAGCGGTGTGGGTGGGAGCGTGAAGCGCTGTGGGTGGTGCGGCCCGCGCCACCACCCCGGCCATGCGCGTGACACCGCACAGTGGCCATGCGCGTGACACTGCGCAGAGCGCCACGTTACAGGGGGAGGGAGGGCTACGACCAGTGCAGATGAATCACCACGAACCTTCACCGTGGCCGCGCATGCTTCGTATGGCCGTGCACTAACCCATTGCACCACCGCCTCTCATCCACAGAAAGTCAACGATATCCGCCCCCCCCCCCCCGATAGCCTGAACAGACTGTTGGGGCAAGTGCTGTTAGCGAGCATCTGTTACAGCCGGTACGGTGCACGAGCGGGTGGGTGGCCAGCACCACGCCCGGCCGCCTTTGTCTCCCCAGTGGCGATGTCTGCACACCGCACCAGGTAGCTGAGTCGATCTCGGGGAGATGCCGCAGGACCGGTTCAGATATTCGTCACCGATGTTGGCAGTGAGCAAGGAATCCAACAGAGTTGGTTAGGGCAGCGCACTACCTGCTACACTACTCGCACGCTCACCATCACCCAGTGTCGGATGAAGCTAGTGCGGGGCTTGTAACATATGTTGTTATCAAGGGGCCCGAAATAATAATAATAATAAAACACTTAAATATTAATACACGAATTTTTAACTTGCACAGTAAAGTAATTGTATGTTTCATTTGCCATACAGCCAGATGATACGACAAATCGCTAACCTTAAACACCCGGTCGTTCGTAAAAGTTGAAGGCGGTATAGTACTATAGCAATAGAGCAAGTGCAGAATCACTGAACCGGAATTGATAGTCTTGAAAGCATTTAGCGCGGGGGCCCTTGAAAGTGCGGGGCCCGTAGCACTGAAAACGTAAGCGCACAGCGGCCGATGTCTCGTGGCGGACGCCGGAGAAGATGATGATGATGGGGAGGAGGAGGCGAGGAGTGATTTGCGCTGCGGGCGATGTCTACCGGGAGGCGTGGGTGTGGTATAAATGTCACGCGGGCTTTGTTGTTGTTGTTATTGTTGTTACAGAGCCCCGCGTCGCTTCAAACACCCAGCAACAATTGGGGCTCAATGCGAGATGTCAAGACGCGCGACTGGGTTATTGGCCCTTTCGGCTAAACGTGTTGATATGTGTGTGTGTTTTTTTAATACTATATATTCGTAAATATGTTGCATGTATTATATACAGTGCATGTGGATATATCGGTCCGGTTGCTCAGTGGTAAGAGCGCAGCGGTTTCGCAAATCTGAGCCGGTGGTGAAAATTCCACGCTGCTCTTCGTAGCTACAATCATGGTTGACTTCCTCCAACAAAGTGGTATATATATTTTATCGACCGCCGGATAGATGATGGGCTGGGTCAACGCCCAACCGAGATGTCGAACTCTGCTCCATCCGATTGCGCGTCGCTCGCTCTCCACCCCTGGGCCACGTGGCAAAAAGGTTCGCAACGTTTTGAGAACGTTGGATAAGGGTCCTAACGTCTTGAGAACGGCGTTGGATATTCATCATCATCATCACGACCCACGGGCAGATAGCCCGTGCGTGTCCACTGCACAATTGTGTAATTTCCTCTCTGCCATGCAGTGCCACTAGGCTCAAACAGTGGGCAACATCTGTCTGGCACCAACCTCTTGTGATGTCGTCTTCGAGCCGTTCTCTGTGAGGTCTTCTCTTTCCCGGTTCCTTCCATTTTTCCGAACAACAACAACACACACCTGTACATCCTCCACATGTGTCCAAATAGCGCCAGTTTCCTTCCCATCGCCGCCTTATTAGCAGCGTCTGTGTCCAAACAGTACAATTAAGTCAAATCGTTCGGCGCCATCCCGTTCCGTTTTCCCATCGCTCCTCTCCGTCCGCTCGTTGGAGGCCGTCTCTCTCACTTTGCCGCAAATTAAGCGCAATTTTAATAATTGATTCTCGAGCTGCGGAGAAACTCGGGTGCCAGCAATAAATTACGCAGCAGGAAACGGTGCGCGCAGAGGATGGCTGATGGAGGAGAGAGAGAGAGTGAGAGTGAGACGAGAGAGAGAGAGGGAGGGAGGCGTGGAAAGCACACCACGTTGTCACGATGAGACAAGCCGGTTTGACTCTCAGCCCAAGCTTAAACTCTACACTTTTTTAGTACGATAAAAGGTTTTTTTTTGGTATTTTACCAGGAAAGGCCCCACTGAACGATGTAGATTTTTTTTTTTCAGAAGCGACCTGGCCGTAAATGAGAGCTCAAACGAAGTGGCTTATCATCGTGTGGAAATGTATCGAAGCCAAAACGTCGAAACGCGTGATGTGGATTTTACATCTGGAGGGAAAAACCGGATGACCCGGGGAAAAATCCACACGACCACGGGGAGAGAGAAAGAGAGAGATGCAGACTACAAATATCTAGATGTCGGGATGGAACCCACGACCTCCTGCATACCAGGCGAGGGAGATAACATCTCCTAGCCACCGTGCTCACAGAAGCCCAACTTTCTTTGGAACCCAACTGCTAGCACACTGACAGATAACGCTCAAGGCAGAACTCCCGTTACACCAACAGCGCCACTGTTGCCCTCGCAGAACCTCTATCACTATGTAATGCGAGCAAGGATTGAGGGGGGGGCGGAGTCTGGGTCACGTGGGGAGTGGGTGGAGTTAGGGTCACGTGGGAGAGAAGATTTAGGGAGAGAACCGGAAGGGGAAGAGAGAGTTGAGACGGAGTGAAACACGAGGAGGCCACGCTGGGCAGGACGGAGAGAGTGGCGCGGTCGCCACGCGGTGGGAGACGTCGACACCGTCATCCATCGGTGTCAGACGCAGAGAGCTAGCAGCTGTGGGAGGCTAGCTGTATACGGGGCAGAGTGAAGCTAGAGAGCGGAGCAGCGGTGTGGCTGCAAGGTGGAGCAGCAGGGAGACTGCATATCGGATCAGCAGGGAGACTGCATATTGGAGCAGCCGAGGGACTGTGGAGAGGTCGTCGAGAGGGACGCGGGCCTGAGCGAGGACGCCGTGGTATCGAGATTCTACGAACCCAATAAAGGACAACGGAGATCGACATCTGAGAGAGAGTCCTTTATTACAACTATAACAGGACAGCGACAATACTCACAAAACCATTGCTCTCTTAGTTCTGTCGGTGAAGTCACGTAGGTAGAAAAATAACAACTCTCTCGCTGTGCTCTTCCTGGTTCAGCAGTTCCACTGCTGGATTAATTGTTTTCCGCCTGAGGACGACCGCTTGTGTTGCGATCGAAACGTCGTGATCTATTATTTTTATTTAATTTAATTTTTCTACCAACGTGACTTTACCGAAAGAACCGAAGGGTATGGATTCCTGCAGTCACGAAAGCTTCAAATCAACATAAAACCCTTGTTGCGCTAACAAAGACAAAAAATCCCCCGTATATCATAAATAGAAGTTTGGGGCCATTGACCAGCAGCACACCTGGCTGCCTTTGTCTCCCCAGTGTTGATATTTACACACCGCACCGACTACTCATTTGAGACTGAGTTGACCGTGATGAGGCCCAGGACCGGTTCAGATAATCGTCAATGTTGTTGGTGACCGTGAGCGGGAATCGAACTCGGGGTAGCGCAGTGCGCTAACCGCTGCACCACACATCCCCACGAAATAACACGAACGTAACCGCTCTGGCACGAACGAGGTCATGGTCAGGTCAGATGCCCTCCGGACAATAACAGCACCGCTGTGACGCTCATGGAACCGATATCTTGCGAACAGAACCGATATGGCCAATTATGAATCCCCGAAGAGAGCCTCTCAAAGTCTCAATACTTTTTCTTCAAAGGGGGAGTTGGGGGGGGGGGTCTGGTGTACGTCCTGGGACGTTTGGTCCATGCTGTATGCACGTGCTTTGGACTTCTTTGCCACCGTACGTAGCCAACCGTGCCAATCGGAGGTGCGGCGGGAAGGACAACAAACTAAACACGAAAACAGCAGTTGGAGAGAAATGCGTTTTCAATTCTAGATTGAAAAGTCCATCGAAAGGAAGCGCGTGCCTGACGGCAGTAGAAACGCGATGTGGTGACCGCCGTCGCTCGACCGTTCGCCAAAAGCTGCTGCGAGGATGAGCGGAGTCCGCGTGGTGATGGTTCATGCTCCTTGACTAAATCAGCGAGGCATCGTGGCCCATTTGTGGCGAGCACTTCGTGTGTGATGAGCGCGACCTCTCCTCGGCTCCTGCGTCAGATGGAACCTGGGAACCCCCGGATAAAACCCAGCATCTGCTGATCCCCCCCCCCCGCGTCCTACAACACCTGGCAAACCTCCGGTGCACGTGGTCAGGCCACCCCGGCCTTGAGCAGGCTTCGCTTGCGAGATCGGACGAGACGGGGATCATTCCCGTTGCTGTCGGCCACTGCTGGGTCGCTAGGCTCTGGGCTCGAGGCACGCACGCGCTCTCAGGGCCGAATATCTACAACGCGACAATTATCGGGAACGCAGCGAGGCTGCTGATTTTGGGAGGATGGATCACCGGCGTAAGGTACTACCACTCGAATAGAGAGGATGGATCACCCACGTGATGCACTACCACTCGAGTAGAAAGTTTCGACTATTTATAATGATTCTTTATTATATTATACTATTGTACCGCGTGTTTCCTATATTCCGACGAAAAGGTTTACAGGACAATGCTGTGCCCTGCGCGTGGACTGTGGTTCCGGCTATGAAGACATCTGCGCGTTCACACGCGCACGGCCGGCTACGTACGGTGCGAAAGAAGTTCAACTTACACAAACACACGTGATGGTGGTGGTGTTGCATCGTCGTAGTGGTGGTGGTGATGGTATTGGTGGCGTTGTTGCTGGTGGTGTTGTTGTATAGTGGTGGTGGTATTGGTGGTGGTGTTGTTGTATAGTGGTTGGTGGTGGTATTGGTGGTGGTGTTGTTGTATAGTGGTTGGTGGTGGTGGTGGACTGGTGGTATTGGTGGTGGTGTTGTTGTATAGTGGTTGCTGGTGGTGGTGGTATTGGTGGTGGTGTTGTATCGTCGTCGTGGTGGTGGTGACGGAAGTTTGTAGTGGAAAGGGCAGTGACTGTTGCGTGCAGGAGACGGGGAATGGATGGGTGGTGGTCGGGCTGGTGGTGGATGGTAGGTGGGGATTAGGGGTGGATGTACGCGCGCGCGCGTGTGTGGGTGTAGCGTGGTGTGTGTGTGTAGTGTGTGTAGCGTGGTGTGTGGTGTGTGTAGTGTGTGTATGTAGCGTGGTGTGTGGTGTGTAGCGTGGTCTGTGTGTGGTGTGTGTAGTGGTGTGTGTAGCGTGGTTTGTGTGTGGTGTGTGTGTGGTGTGTGTGTAGCGTGGTGTGTGTGTGTGGTGTGTGTGTGTGGCGTGGTGTGTGTAGTGTGGTGTGTGTGTGGTGTGTGTGGGGTGTGTGGTGTGTGTGTGTGGTGTGTGTGGTGTGTGTGGTGTGTATGTGTGGTGTGTTTGTGTTGTGTGTGTGTGTAGCGTGGTGTGTGTGTGTGGCGTGGTGTGTGTAGCGTGGTGTGTGTGTGTGGTGGTGAGTGTGGCGTGGTGTGTGTGTGGTGTGTGATATGTGTAGCGTGGTGTGTGTGTAGCGTGGTGTGTGTGGTGTGTGTGGTGTGGTGTGTGCGTGTGTAGCGTGGTGTGTGTGTAGTGTGGTGTGTGTGTGAGCGTGGTGTGTGAGCGTGTTGTGTGTGTGAGCGTGGTGTGTGAGCGTGTTGTGTGTGTGAGCGTGGTGTGTGAGCGTGTTGTGTGTGTGTGTGTGGAGGGGGGTGGATGTGAAGGCGTTGAATTCGGGCTGGAGAGAAGACGAAGTTGAGGATTTTTCGCGGCGCTCGCCTCCCTCGAGACCTAATCATCACCTCGTGCGCGCTCCCTGCCTTCCACGCGCTCGTGCCGATAAGTTGATGTGAACGTCAAAATTAAAAACAAAGGGCGCGAGCTGCATTATTCAAATCCCATAAATTAGTAAGGCGCACAGAGCCCGGTTCTTTATTAAAAAAAAGCATAGGCATGCAAAATGTCAGAAATTTTCGTCTGCTTGCTTTATATATATAATTTTTATTTCATACACACTATTTCCACCCCCCCCCCCTTTCTCTCTCCCCCGCAGTCATGCATATTAACGACTCCTCACTGCCTGGCGGAACTTTGTTGCCGAACTTGCAAACAAGGTTGCCAATTAGCGGCATAAAATAACAGTTTTTGATGTCGCTTTTCCCGCGGATTTGCATGCGCAAGCTAAAAAAAATTAAATTGAAGACTCTTATCCCCAACCCCTCTCCCCCCCCCCAAAAAAAAAAGAAACCCCCCACACCCGCCAGATGATGATTATTATTATTGGTGCCTCGTCACTCAGCACACGAGCGCCGCCGGGGCGGCTTTAGCTTTAGCTTCTTGGCCGGCTAATTCGAGGTTAGAAAAAACAACAACAAACAAACAACAACGAGAACAACAAAACGATAATCGGTTAGGTAACCACGTGATCATTCGTCCAGTTCGCTCTCCTTCCCGCTGCCTCGAGACGGCCGCCTGGGTCCGTGCAGCGTCAGGTCAAGGTGCAAGCTCCTTGGCCTACTCTTCCGCGATGGACAGATGTCTTTGAAGAGGTGTAAGGGGGTGGGGGTGAGAGGGGGGCATAGGCACACTCAGTGGGGGGGGGGGGGAAGTGCGCATGACACACATCCGTCGTCGTCAAAAGGAACGTTGAACCAACGTTCGACGCAGCTACCCAGGGCGAGTAGCCGAACGAGGCCACGTGGAGTTTGCCCACGTGGTCTCGTGTGGCTCTCCCACCTACCCGCGCGTGTGCGGCCCCTATCCTCAACGCCATCATCTCAGGCCGGAGCACTCCGGAGCGGGGGAGGGGTAATCGTCGTTCAGGGCAGGCGTACCTCGCACTCTCGTTGTAGTGCCTTACGCCGACGATCGCCTGCCCCGAGACCGGCGCTATGCTGAAGGAGCGTTCCGGGAGATACCGCGGGAAACAAAATGGCAGGCGCGCGGTACGTAATTGTCAATTACGTGAAATACCCTACCGACAAGCGTTTGATTTGGCTATAAAAAATGTAGCGCGGAAGGAGACGTGGGGGTTCAAGCCCCTTCCAGCCCCCCTCGCCAACCCCCCCCCACTCCCCCCCCCACAGGCACCCCCGACGACGCAACGGGGAGCCGCGACCCGTCGACCTGATTTGCACAAGCCTCCCCCTGCCTTCTGAGACATCCTCCTCCTTCCACCAACACCACCTCCACCTCCTCCTCGCTTGTCAGAGCCGCGTCAAATTATTAATGGGATTTAAATTAATTTACTCGAACGGCCCTCGCCGCTGCCTTTTTTTTGTTGCATTCTCGCCGTCCGCGGTGAGGCGGTTGAATGCGAGCCCGAGATACGCGACGGGAAGACGCAGCGTCGTGGTCGGCTCATCGCCTCCTCCTCCATCCTCGTCCGCCTGAGTTTGACTCCTACGCGCGTCGACTGAGTGGCGATTAAAATCTGAACCGATTCTGGATACCCTCCCCCAACTCTTTGACGAATCCGCATGCTCAGACACACCTCCACAATCCACTCTTTAGTCTGGGAGCCTTCGTCAAGCGCTGGTGATGTCACTCGCCACTGGCGGTAGCCGTGGCAGGGAATCCAACTCGCTTCGTCGGGTTCGCGGCGGCAGTTTTCGCGCAACGACGGCGCCGTTGCTCCAACCCACCGTCAGCACCGTCCGTGAACAATCCACTGCTGGATGAGACCGTCACCATCTATCTTGTCTCTCGCGCGATCCTTCGCAACCACGGCGAACGAGCCGATTCCAGCGATCTACCTCTCCCTCTGGGTGGAAATCCTCGGGGCCGTCACTCCGTTGTAAGCGCCCGTGATTGCCGACAGCCAAATGCGGCGTGGGGGGTTTTCTCTCCGCCTTTCCCCAGGGCCCCGTCACGTGTGTCGAGTGAAACGCGCGCTCGTCATTGACTTGGGCTGCAAACATTTTTTGAAATAAATTTCGATTTAAAGCTTTCGTGACTGCAGGGATTCATCTTCTTGGTTCTTTCGGTAAAGTCACGTAGAATGGAAACAATAAAATAATAAAAATAAAACACAATAAAACAATTCTCACGACGTTTCGGCCACAACGCAAGCAGCCGTCCCCAGGCGAAGAACAGGTCTGTCGAGAAGACAGAGTCTGACTATGTGGCCGAAACGTCGTGAGAATTGTTTTATTGTATTTTGTTTTTTTATTTTATTATTTCCATTCTACGTGACTTTACCGAAAGAACCAAGAAGAAGTTTTTTTAAATATTGAAGAAGAAAAAAAGTAACAAAATCAACTCACATAGCAGCAGGACTCTCCTGAACACGAGTCCCACGACTTAGCGTGGCTTCTTCCCTGGATTGACGAGTGGGTTGAAAAAGGTTAAGCGAATGCCGCTCGTTGACTTTGTCCCGGAAGATGAAGAACGCCAGGTCCGGGGAACATTTGGCCGGCACGTATCGTCGAACGCGTTCGTCTCGGCCCCGCGAGTCGTATCGAAACAGCGCGCAGCTGTGGCTGTCTTGTCATGAAACGGACGATCAATATTTGATGAGTCACACGAAACACCCACTGCCGCTCACCTGCGCATTGCCCCACTCGGAAAATCACAGGGGAAGGCACTTAAACTTTTGTTTTATTCTTAACCTCGCCGAAGTCATTACCCTCCCTGATTGTAGTGCCGATTGAACTCTGGGTTGTTGTTGTTGTTGTTGGTTTTTTTAATGAATAAAATATTCAGAACGGGAGGTGGGACATGAAAATGCTGCCTCAATTATCAAGACAAACAACAAGGTTGTCGGGGTTATCGTGTCTGTTGTTAGCTTTTAAATGCGACTAAAAAGGGACGGGTGATGTTCGACGAGAGATAAAGAGAGAGAGGGGGTAGGAGGGAGCGGAGAGAGAAGAGAAGAGAGAGAGTTTCAACTTGTGTTGTTTTTTTAATAGGACTGTGTAAAGGGTGAGCAGGCAATCAGCTGTCTGTTGAACACTTTTCAGAGACGCTGGGAAGTATGAAATATGAATCTGTACAAATAAAAGCACCACTAGCCGCGTCCCGTACAGTACGTTAGAGGCGGCGATTCTCCTAAGCGAGACACGTGGCTCGCTCGCCTTGGGGGCCGTCCATAAATGACGTCACGCACCTAGGGGGGGGGGGGTCAGACATTTGTGACGATGTGTGACGAGAGGGGGGGGGTGTGAAATGTGACGCCACCTCAAAATGTGCAACTTTAAATAAATATAGACAACACGCTCTACTTAATTAAATAGACTTTTTTATAAATGTTGTCTCCTACAACATCAGAGTGCAGCGCCACATTAAATACGCACTACAATGACAATAGTTTAAAACGGTTTGAAGCATGTTTTATTTTTGGGGGGCAGAGCTGTGTGACGTCATATTTGAGGGGGGGTTCTGACTTTTTGTGACGCCGTGTGACGAAGGGGGGGGGTCAAAAATCGTCCAAAATCGCGTGACGTCATTTATGGACGGGCCCCTTATCCGTCCATCGTTGCCGAGACAGTGATGGAAAGAATCACATTCTCACGTTCCAAATTTGATGACTCTAAGATGATTTAATCGGCATAAACCACAGGACAACATCCCCCCCCCCGTCCATCTGCTGGCAGACTATACCCGTCTGTAAAGCAGAGCGCCTTCGTGATGTAGCTGAGCGCGACTACAAAATATAATTGCCGATTGTGCAGGTGCAGTCCTGCAATTGCTCGCTCACGCCACTGCCGACGGAAGGGCCTCCACTGGGGCGAACTCTCGAGTGGTATTTGGCCTACTCTTCCAAAGTTGACCAGGCACGTTGGAAGAGATGGGCGTGCCCACACTCTGCCCCACCCGCACTCGACCTGTGGATTGCAAGTGTCGTTGCGCGGACTCTTAACACCACGAAAGTTCGCCGGTGAGCAGGAGACACGCTGGCACGGTAGGCTGCGAAATAAATGCAACATTCATGCGTACACACCCACACGTCCTGAAATCAGACGAATGATACTGGTAGGAACCTCCTGAATACACCAGCCCACAGGGGATTATTGTGTCCGTCCGTCGTGCAGGGAGGGGCTGGGTGGGGAGGGAGGGGCTGATTGGGGAGGGGAGGGTGGGGAGGGGCTGGGTGGGGAGGGGCTGGGTGGGGAGGGTGGGGCTGTGTTTGCGGTGGGAAGGGTGGGGCTGGGTGGGGAGGGGCTGATCACCCCGTGGTGCCCTTATAAAATTCAACGTTTAACCTACTCACGCCGGCTTGTGCCCGCCCTCACAGTCGGGCATATTTGCGGAATACACCACGCCGCCGTTGACCCTGGCCATTGACCGAGCAACCCAACGTTCCTACCAGCTCCCTCCGCAGGAATGTGTTTGAGATCAATATCGCCGCGCTAATTCGTATCTTTGAATATTATCTCTCGCAAATTTCAGTCGGCACCCCACGCCCGGTGCATGCAAGCGAGGACGCGGTGAGTCACGAAGTGACAACTCAACGTCGCCGCGATTCAAGCGCCGCTCCGCACGCCTCTCCAATGAAGCACTTTGCAAAACGGCGGTTTCACTCGTCCCGATGTCGCGTATACGGTGAGCACGTGCGCGCGTGTGTGGCCATGTGTGTGTCCGTGTGTGTGTCCGTGTGTGTCCGTGTGTGTGTCCGTGTGTGTCCGTGTGTGTGTCCGTATGTGTGGCTGTGTGTGTCCGTGTGTGTCTGTGTGTGTGACCGTGTGTGTCCGTGTGTGTGGCCGTGTGTGTGTCCGTGTGTGTCCGTGTGTGTGTCCGTGTGTGTCTGTGTGTGTGACCGTGTGTGTCCGTGTGTGTGTCTGTGTGTGTGTCCGTGTGTGTCCGTGTGTGTGTCCGTGTGTGTCCGTGTGTGTGTCCGTATGTGTGGCTGTGTGTGTCCGTGTGTGTCTGTGTGTATGACACTGTGTGTCCGTGTGTGTGGCCGTGTGTGTGTCCGTGTGTGTCCGTGTGTGTGTCCGTGTGTGTCTGTGTGTGTGACCGTGTGTGTCCGTGTGTGTGCCTGTGTGTGTGTCCGTGTGTGTCTGTGTGTGTGACCGTGTGTGTCCGTGTGTGTGGCCGTGTGTGTGTCCGTGTGTGTGTCCATGTGTGTGGCCATGTGTGTCCGTGTGTGTGGCTGTGTGTGTGTCCGTGTGTATCCGTGTGTGTGGCCGTGTGTGTCTGCGTGTGTCCGTGTTTGTGTCCGTGTTTGTGTCCGTGTGTGTGGCCGTGTATGTGGCCGTGTGTATCCGTGTGTGTCCGTGTGTGTGTTTGTGTGTGTCCGTGTGTGTCCGTGTGTGTGGCCGTGTGTGTGTCCGTGTGTGTGGGCGTGTGTGTCCGCGTGTGTCCGTGTGTGCTTGCATGCGAGGGGAGCGGTGGTGTAGCAGTGAGCGCGCTGCGCTACGAACTCTGCCAACCCCGAGTTCGATTCCCATACAGGCTACCAACGCCGGTGACGATCATCTGAAACGCGTCCTGGGCTTCCCCTAGGTCGACTCAGCCTCAAAATCTGTGCCTGGTACGGTGCGTGTGCAAGCATCCGCCAAATGGGGGAGACAAAGGCGGCCGGGCGAGGTGTTGGTCGCAACCCCCACCCACACCCTCGTGTGCCGCGCGCGGGGGTATAACCCCACACATGGAGAGGCGTGGGTTGAGGGACCACCTGGGTACGTTTGGCGTATCACTGCTCCTCTTCCCAATGTGCTCGGCAGCATTGCCCCACCATGAGCCCGTGCGTGTGGTTGTTGTTGTTGGTGGTGCTTTGAGGGGGGGTCCGTGGTTGGGGGGGGGGGTCTGAATCGTTTGCCTGTGTGTGGAGGTGCAGGATGTGACTGGTGGAGCAAGTTGCACGCGACGTGGGCGTGTCCCAGGAGCACGTGGAACCTCAAAGCAGGAAGGGACCCCCCCCCTCTGCAACCCCAATTGTCTTAATAGCCACGTGGGGGGGGGGGGGGCACTTGACTCGGCTAGCAGCCGAGCGCGCGGCGCGCGATCAACAACCTCCAGCCACGCGCTGAGATCCTGAGCGGGCACGCCCGAGTCTCCCCGAGTGTGTTTTTGTTCTCGTAAACGCCTCCCCCCCCCCGCTCTCTATACATTTCTCTCCCCTCTCTCTCCACCCACCTCTATCTATTCTCCCCCACTCTCCCCCCTCCCTATCGGACCCCCCCCCTCAATCTATTCTCTCCCCTCCCTCTCTCCTCGTTTCATTCGCGCGCGGAAAAAACAACGCACGGGCGACGAGAACGCTCTGCGCCCTCCCACCCACCACCACCCACCCACCCACCACCACCACCCACCACCACCCACCACCACCCACCACCCACCCACCCACCACAACCCACCCACCCAACACCACCACCCACCACCACCCACCACCACCCACCACCACCACCCACCCACCACCACCCACCACCCACCACCACCCACCCACCACCCACGACCACCCACCACCACCCACCTACCACCACCCACCACCACCACCCACCACCACCCACCCACCCACCACCACCACCACCACTCACCACCAACCACCACCATCACTCACCACCACCACCACCCACCACCACCCACCACCCACCACCACCACCCACCACCACAACCACCCACCACCACCCACCACCACCACCACCCTGACCACGGCAAACAGAGCGAGTGCAGTGGGCTGTGTGGTGCTGAGTGAGGTTGAACGTCTGACCCCACCACCTCCTCCTCCTCTCGCTCTGAATGCGCGACGACTCTGGCACGCAACGCTCATCACGGAGAGGGAGGTGCGCTCACGGCGCGTGCAGTGTCGTCGGCATGGGCACAGTGCAGGATTAAACTCGTACGGGGCCTCAAGTTTATCTATATATAGATATGAAAGGGAAATGTGTGAATGTGTGTCTATTCAAAATGTTTAGCGTACTTCCCGACATGCAACAAACTTGAAATTTGCCATGTGGGTAGCTTTCAGACTGTACACAATGCAAAAATTATAAAAATAGACTTTTGTATTTTTTGGGGGGGAGGGGGGGCACAACAATGCATATATTTTGCACGGCAAGTGAGCTGTGACGTCACCTCTGTCATGTCACCCGCGCATGCGGAAGCGTCACGCAGGGTGCCTGCTGACGTCACGTATCCCCCAACCCTCCGCGAGTAAAGTTCCATACAAATGTGTTGCAGGTCTAAGGCGTTCTTCGCGTAGCATTGCTGCTTTACACTGGCAGGAACCACCTGGTTCCACCAGCCCACTGGTGATGATTGTTTCCGTCCGTCCGTCGTGCATCCAAAAATGTGAGGGGTGGGGCTGGGTGGAGAGGGGAGGGTGGGGAGGGGCTGGGTGGGGAAGGAGGGGCTGGGTGGGGAGGGGAGGGTGGGGTGGGGCTGGGTGGGGTGGGGTGGGGAGGGTCGGGAGAGGCTGGGTTTGGAGGGTGGGGAGGGGCTGGGTGTGGAGGGTGGGGCTGGGTGGGGAAGGGCTGGTCACCCCGTGGTGCCCTTATAAAACTCAACGTTTAACCTACTCACGCCGGCTTGTGCCCGCCCTCACAGTCGGGCATATTTGCGGAATACACCACGCCGCCGTTGACCCTGGTCATTGACCGAGCAACCCAACGTTCCTACCAGCTCCCTCCGCAGGAATGTATTTACTGTCGTACGCACCCTGAAAGTTGCGTGTCTGCAGCAAGCGCGTGTATGTGCACCTATGTACACGCGCGCGTTTGTGTGTGGGGGGAGCGGTGGTGTAGTGGTTAGCGCTACGCTGCGCTACGAACCCGGCGACCCGAGTTCGATTCCCGCTCACGGCCACCACCGATCACGATTATTTGAACTGGTCCTGTGCCTCCCCTAGGTCGACTCAGCCTCAAACGAGTAACTGGTGTGGTGTGTGAACATCGCCACTGGGGAGACAAAGGCGGCCGGGCGTGGTGAATCCAAGTCTCGGTAGTAAAGCTAGTGTTATTTAAAGGGGCCCTTATTAAAAAAAATATATACATTCTTTACTTGCATAGTAAATTGTATTTTGTCATTTGCTAAACAGCCAGATAATACGACAAATCGCTAACCTTAAACACCCAGTCGTTCGTAAAAGTTGAAGGCGGTATAGTACTCTAGTAATAAAGCAAGTGCAGAATCACTGAACCGGAATTGATTGCTTCAAAGCGTTTAGCGCACACAGGCTAAAGACAAAGATCCCCCGTATAGCCTGTGAGACTGTAGGGGGCAAGTGCTGTTAGCGAGCACCTATGAAGGCGAGGTGGTGGGCGGCCAGCACCACGGCCGGCCGCCTTTGTCTCCCCAGTGACGATGTTGACACACCACACCACTTACTCGTTTGAGGTTGAGTCGACCTCGGGGAGGCCCAGGTCCGGTTCAAATAATCGTCACCGGCCGTGAGCGGGAATCGAACTCGGGTCCCCGGGTTCGTAGCGCAGCGCGCGAATCGCTAAGCAGCCGCCCCCCCCCCCCCTAGGTGCGTGACGTCATTTATTGCCGGCCTCAGACCGTGGTTGAGGCTGTCACCTCGCTCGCAAGCTGCTGTTGACGTGTGTGTGTGTGTTTGCAGCCTATCGCATAGGATTGCCTAGCGCCGACTGACCGGCTGATAGACTTAGCACGAGCGTTATATTCTAAAAATAGATCTTCGGTTGACGACCGAAAGTCAATATCAGTTTCGGCCGAAATCAGGCCGAAAGTAAAAAATTGACTTTCGACCGAAACCGAAAGTATGCCGAAAGTGGACATTTGCAAACTTTCGGCGCCGAAACAGAAACCGAATTTCGGTCGGCCTCTAGTGTACTGTGTGTGTACTGTGTGTGCACTGTGTGTACTGTGTGTGTGTACTGTGTGTCCACTGTGTGTGTGCTGTGTGTACTGTGTGTGTACTGTATGTACTGTGTATGTACTGTGTGTCCACTGTGTGTGTACTGTGTGTGCACTGTGTATGTACTGTGTATGCTGTGTGTGCACTGTGTGTGTGTGTACTGTGTGTGCACTGTGTGTACTGTGTGTGTGTACTGTGTGTGTACTGTGTATGCTGTGTGTGCACTGTGTGTACTGTGTGTGTACTGTGTGCACTGTGTGTACTGTGTGTGCACTGTGTGTACTGTGTGTGTGCACTGTGTATGTACTGTGTATGCTGTGTGTGCACTGTGTGTGTGTGTACTGTGTGTGCACTGTGTGTACTGTGTGTGTGTACTGTGTGTGCACTGTTTGTACTGTGTGTGTGTACTGTGTGTACTGTGTGTGTACTGTGTGCACTGTGTGTACTGTGTGTGTGTACTGTGTGTGCACTGTGTGTGTACTGTGTGTGCACTGTGTGTGTACTGTGTGTGCACTGTGTGTGTACTGTGTGTGCACTGTGTGTGTGTACTGTGTGTGCACTGTGTGTGTGTACTGTGTGTGCACTGTGTGTACTGTGTGTGTACTGTGTGTGCACTGTGTGTGTACTGTGTGTGTACTGTGTGTGCACTGTTTGTACTGTGTGTGTGTACTGTGTGTGTGTACTGCGTGTGTACTGTGTGTGTGTACTGTGTGTGCACTGTGTGCACTGTGTGTGTACTGCGTGTGTACTGTGTGCACTGTGTGTACTGTGTGTGTGCACTGTGTGTGTACTGTGTGTGTACTGTGTATCCACTGTGTGTACTGTGTGTGTGCTGTGTGTACTGTGTGTACCGTGTGGTCTACTCGGCATGCCGCTGTCTCGTGCGGTTCTTCGTGTGCTGTTGGCTGACCGTGCAGTCCACGCTGCACGGTCTCGCTTTGTGCGCCTTTGTGTGTGTGTGTGTAACGCATCTACTACCAACTACTGCTGCTGCCGCATGGATATCGAGGGAAACCTCAAGTGGGATGACTCCTCGTCTCGTGAAATGATACCGGTAGCACAAATCGTGGCTAGTAAAACCAACAAACAAAAAACACAAATCTCTCCGCGAGCCCTTAAATCACTTGGATTAGGTAGTCCATTGCTTCGCAGTCTCCCTAGAAGTACTTTAATCACCTTAAATTGTGAGCCCAATCGCCTGAGCCAATATCCCGACACGGCCAATTGACTTGGGTCGAGAGAGAGAGAGAGGTGGGAGGAAAGTGAAAGAACGATCCAGAGAGCCGGGATGAGCCACTGTAAGTCCAATATACTCGCCGTCACCAGGAGGGTCTCGATGAAAGGACAGAGACTGAGCACAGGAATTAGCACTCTCTGCCTCCCTGCCGTAACGATCACCGATTGCACGTGTCAAGGACGTAACCATGGAGTCAACATTGGTGGGGACCAAATCTTCCAGGGGGTCCACCCCCCCCAGGAAAAAATATCTAAATTTGAAAACGAATTTCCTGCCTAAGATATTTAAAAAATTCACTAACACACAGGATGGAATTTTTTTTTAAAAACAACAATGTCTAAGAGTGTATTGTATTACATTGCTCTGTTTTTTTCTTGTTTACCTGTTCTTCTTCTTCGTTCTTTCGGTAAAGTCACGTAGAAGGGAAATAATAAAATAATAAAAATAAAATATAATAAAATATTTCTCACGACGTTTCGGCCACAACGCAAGCAGCCGTCCTCAGGTGAAGACCAGGTCTGTCGGGGAGACAGCGTCTTCAGACAGCGTCTTCAGACGTCTTCAGACGCTGTCTCCCCGACAGACCTGGTCTTCACCTGAGGACGGCTGCTTGCGTTGTGGCCGAAACGTCGTGAGAAATATTTTATTATGTTTCATTTTTATTATTTTATTATTTTCCTTCTACGTGACTTTACCGAAAGAACCAAGAAGATGAATCCCTGTAGTCACGAAAGCTTTAAATCGAAATTTACCTTTTCTTGTTTCATTGTATGTAATGGCAAAGATTAGGGATTTTTAAAGTACAACCATAACCACAATCATATCAACAGAAATGTATTTTATAGCAATATATTGGGGGGGACATTTTGAGCACATTTGAATATTGGGGGGGGGGATGTGTCCCAAAATAAATTTTAATTACGGCCTTGGCACGTGTGGTGTCCAGACAGTCGCCACCGTGTTCTACAAAAAACAAAAACACATCACAGATCCCTTTCTTTTTTAAACCAAAACTAAAAGGGGAGTGGTGGTGCTGCGTGTTGGAGAATGAGAATGGAGAGATGGATTAGCGCCGATAATTGGCGAGTCCACGCGCACAGCGGCTGCTAACGACCCACATCCGACTCTGCCCGCATCACGCGAGTCTGTAATTGGTGGCTGGGGGTAGCGATCGCTTGAATGGCTTGAAAGGGAACATGAGACACGGACGCGCAGACAATCACGACGATTCCCGCGTGTGGCCTGCACAGGCTGTTGGAGGAAGCTCTGTTAGCGAGCACCTATTAAGCGGGCACTGCTGGCACCGGCGCTGATGTTTGCACACACACACACACCGGACCAAGTACGCATTTAAGGTCGAGTCGATCTAGACCCGGGACATGTTCACATTATAATCGACAGCGACGTTTAGGAATCGAACTCGGGTAGCCGGTAGCGTAGTGCGGTAACCACTGTGCCACCGCTCCCTCTGAAAAAGTGTGATACAACCAGCAAACAAAGACAAAGATCCCCCGTGTAGCCTTAACAGACTGTAGGGGCAAGTGCTGTTAGCGAGCACCTATAAAGGCCAGGGGGTGGGTGGCCCAGCACCACGCCCGGCCGCCTTTGTCTCCCCGAGTGGCGATGTTTACAAGCCGTTCTAGGTACTCGTTTGAGGCTGAGTTTACCTAGGGGAGGACCAGGACCGGTGCAGATAATCGTCGCTGGTGTTGGCCGTGAGCGGGAATCGAACTCGGGTCGCCGGGTTGGTAGCGCAGCGCGCTAACCGCTACACCACCGCTCCCACACACGCACTATACCCATTCGTGGCCGAGCCCACCGATGTGGTGGCCCAGGACCGACGCAGATTGTTCGTCACCGGCGTTGACCGTGGGCGCGAATCGAAACCCCGCGTGCCATGCCCGATACGACCGTGGCGCGCACCGCAGCGCTCCGAGACCCCTACGGCTCCCCGCGCTTCGAGCGGCCGAGAGCAGAGTCACGGCGTTACGCGCTCGCGTGCGTGCGGGCGGAGCAAATGTGCCGTGAAAGAAGCGACTTGTCAAAAGAGCGAATGCGCTCGCTGTCAAAACAAGAAAAATTTACCCGTAAAAACAAAGTTTTTCACTATAAATCCTTTATATGCGTGGCATCGTCTCGTAGCGGCGAGCACATGTCCCAGCGCCGCGCGGATGCTGTGCTTCGGAGTGGCACTTTTAGCTGGGAGGGGGGGGGAGCGGTAGCGTAGCGGTAGCGTAGCGGTAGCGTAGCGGTAGCGTAGCGGTAGCGTAGCGGTAGCGTAGCGGTAGCGTAGCGGTAGCGTAGCGGTAGCGTAGCGGTAGCGTAGCGGTAGCGTAGCGGTAGCGTAGCGGTAGCGTAGCGGTAGCGTAGCGGTAGCGTAGCGGTAGCGTAGCGGTAGCGTAGCGGTAGCGTAGCGGTAGCGTAGCGGTAGCGTAGCGGTAGCGTAGCGGTAGCGTAGCGGTAGCGTAGCGGTAGCGTAGCGGTAGCGTAGCGGTAGCGTAGCGGTAGCGTAGCGGTAGCGTAGCGGTAGCGTAGCGGTAGCGTAGCGGTAGCGTAGCGGTAGCGTAGCGGTAGCGTAGCGGTAGCGTAGCGGTAGCGTAGCGGTAGCGTAGCGGTAGCGTAGCGGTAGCGTAGCGGTAGCGTAGCGGTAGTGTAGCGGTAGTGTAGCGGTAGTGTAGCGGTAGTGTAGCGCTATAAACCTGGCGAACCGGGTTCGATTCCCGCTCCCGGACGACATCAGTGACGATTATCTGAACCGGTCCTGGGCCTCCCCCTAGGTCGACTTAGCCTCAAATGAGTACCTGGTGCGATGTGGGGAGACAAAGGCTGCCGGGCGTGGTGTTGGACAACCACCCCCTCATGTGCCGTGCCGGCCTTCATAGGTGCTCGCTAACAGCACTTGCCCCTACAGTTTGTTAAGGCTATACGGGGATCTTTGTCTTTTTTGTGGTCATCGTTGCACGCATAACACAAAACAGCCGACGTTCGCCAATAAGACCGTGGACCTAAGTTCTGTCGGTGACGTTTCGGGCAATGACCCTTCCTCGTGGCAATTAGCGAGGCCAGGTATATGGTGGGGATAATGGTTGGAGACTGCGCTGGCTAAACCACGTGTAGACCGTGGGTCCTGATAGAAAATATATTTATAATTTAGATAATGTTGCCACAGTGTTAAGGGTTAGTGCCTGAAACGTTGCCTATGGTTCGTGAGTGACAGGCGACCCCTTCAAATTTCGAACATGGGTTACGCATAAATAAATTCGTGTTTTTTTGTTAAGTGAAATTATCACAAATTGTTGCAGCATTCTGGGTAACCGCGTTGCATTGTGGTGTCTCATTGAAGGCAGAATCGTGGCCCTCACTCAGCGACTCTTTGCTAAGCCTTTAGCTCAGCGCCACCAAGTAATTTGCTCGCTTCAACGGCACGGAATCTCCACGGAGTGTCTGGGTTCGATCCCGACCCTGACGCCTGTTGTATGTTTGGAGTGTGCATGTCTCTCTCTCTCTCTGTCATCATCATCACGGTGGTTAGGAGATGTTAACTCCCTCTTCCGGTATACAGGAGGATCGTGGGTTCGATTCCGACCCTGCCGCCTGCTGTATGTTTGGAGTTTGCGTGTCTCTCTCATAATCATCATCACGGTGGCTAGGAGATGTTAACTCCCTCTCCCGGTATACAGGGGGATCGTGGGTTTTCTCCCGACCCTGACGCCTGCTGTACATTTGGAGTTTGCGTCTCTCTCTCTCCCCGTGGTCGTGTGGATTTTTCTCCGGGCCCTCTGGTTTTTCCCTCCACATTTAGAATGAACAACAACACGCGTTTAGAGGATTTGGATGCTACGCATTTACACGTGATGATGATGATCATGAGCCACTTCGTCGCTTCTGAGCAAGAGCTATCGAGCAGCTAAGTGGGGCCTCACCTGGTAAGGTAGTAAGTTTACCTTCTTGGTTCTTTCGGTAAAGTCAGGTAGAAGGGAAATAATAAAATAATAAAAATAAAACATAATAAAATAATTTTCACGACGTTTCGGCCACAACGCAATCAGCCGTCCTCAGGTGAAGAACAGGTCTGTCGGGAAGACAGCGTCTGAATGAACACCACCAGGTTTGGCAGCGTATATTTAAGCTGGGTTGGAGGGGGTAGAGCGCCTTGACAAAGGAATTTTCATATTAAAAGGAATTTAGCATATTTATGGGAAATGTAGTAAGTGTAGTTCAGCTTTGCGTCACTTCTCATCCCAACCATTCGAACGGGAACCCCCCGTTGGCAGCTGTCCCTGTGCGGCACGAGGTGGTCTCAGCATCCTGGCCTCCAATGGGGCAGCATTAATAATAGAGGTGTTTTTGGGGTTAGATCGCGTAAATGTATAAATGTGTCGTTAAAACCCGCCACCACCCGACACAACCAACTAGTGAGGGTTGTCACGTAAACAGAACGTGGCCAATTCGTCACTAGTACAGCACACCGGTTGTGTTGGAGAGCCAAGCCACAACATTTACAATCTGAGTACGACGTTTCGCCAGTAATTACAACCAGCTTCATCAGGCGACAGCCAGATTTGTGGACAACCTTTACTAGTTGGCTGTGTCGGGTGGTGGCGGGTTTAACGACACATATATTTACGCGATCTAACCCAAAACACCTCTATTATGGATACTATTTGTCGCCAAAGCCTGCTGCTGCGTGTCAAACTGGGGCAGCATTTGTCTTCCAGGAGACGGGGAGGGCGACGATTGCCATGCGTGTCCTGGTTTATTTTTTTTATTCGTCACATTTTGACCACGACGCCCGTACACAACGGCCCATGAACATCGAAAGGCGTCGCTGGACCTTTTTAAATCCTTTATATTAAGTTCGCTTGCTTGCTTGCTTACGACCGTGCAAATCTTTCGGTCGTTTTTTAACCCACTTCCCGTGATCCAATCGAGCTGACATTTTCCACACAGACTCGTTGTGCGAGACAATTAATGTTCGTGAAAAAAAATTCCCAAAATTTTACACTTTTTAGGCAAAAAAAATGTTTTTACATATATTCAAATATAACTCATTCATGGCTTTGGCTGAACGTAACCCCTCCACAGGCCGTGGCGGAGAAGCGCAGTTGGTAGTGCCCTCGCTTCCCATGCCAAAGGTCTGGGATCGATCCCCGCGTCCTCCACAGGCGAATATATTTTTAAATCCTTTATATTAAGTTCGCTGCCACGCATATAAAGGATTTATAGTGAAAATCTTTGTTTTTACGGGTTATACTTATTTTAAATCCTTTATATTAAGTTCGCTTGCTTGCGTGCTTGCTTGCTTGCTTAGGACCGTGCAAATCTTTCGGTCGTTTTTTAACCCACTTCCCGTGATCCAATGGAGCTGACATTTTCCACAGAGACTCGTTGTGCGTGACAATTAATTTTCGTGAAAAGTTTTTCCAAAATTTTACACTTTTTAGGGGAAAAAAATCAATATTTAATTACCAATTGCTTAATGCTGGCAGACAATCATCTGACCCATAGGTGGCAGCCATCTCAAGCCAGAGGACGAGAGGACTCTAGCCGCCACGCATATAAAGGATTTATAGTGAAAAACTTTGTTTTTACGGGTTAATTTATTTTATAGTCAGCTGTGAAGCCGGCGGGCACGTCGTCTATTTTACGCTCAATACGCACCGCGGATTTAACCAGGAGGATTACGACCACCATGCCAGCGTGCGGCCCTTCAGCAACCAACTCCTCCCGTGCCGCGGTCGGTCATGAGACGCGCGTGACGGTCTTCATACAGCAGCGGATTGCCCATGGCTGACGGTGCTGATGCTGCTGCTGCTGTTGAAGGGTGAGCACTGGGGGAGTTTGGGAAGGGGGTGGGGCGGGAAATCGCGTGGGGTTTTGATTGCGATGTCTGCGCGCTGCCTATGACAGACGGGAGAGCTGTTGGCAGGATGCAGCAGGTGGCTGTGCGTCTGTGGGAGGGCAGATGCAGACAGCAGGAATGCCATTTATTACAGACGCTATGCTTGCTTGTGTCGGCTGTGTGCCTCGGTGTGTGTGTGTGCGTGTATGCATGTGGAGAGCGGTGGTGTAGCGGTTAGCGCGCTACGACCCGGGTTCGATTCCCGCTCACGGCCAACACCAGTGACAATTATTTGAACCGGTCCTGGGCCTCTCGTAGGTCGACTCGGCCTCAAATGAGTACCTGGTGCGGTGGGTAAAGATCGCCACTGGGGAGGCAAAGGCGGTCGGGCGTGGTGCTGGCCACCCAACCCCTCGTGTGCTCTGCAGGCATTCATAGGAGCTCGCTCGCAGCACTTGCCCCGACAGTCTGTTAAGGCTACACGGGGGATCTTTGTCTTTTTTTGCGCGCGCGCGCGTGTGTGTGTGTCTGTGTGCATATATGTAAGTGCATGTATGTGTGTCCGTGCCATTCATTATCAGTGACAGCGCCACGCCCCGCCACGCGGCGCCACGCCCCGACCACGCGGGCAGCAGCTGCGGGACGCGTGGCGATCTTCCCCCATCAGCCTCCCCACGGCCGCCTCGGTCACACCCCGCGTGTGCTCAGCCCTGGGGGCAATTAACGGTGGTGGGTGGAGCTGAGAGAGGTGGGGGGGGGGAAGGGAGAGGATGGTAGGGGGGAGGGGTGGAGGGTTTGGGGGGGAGGGATGGGAAGAGTCGGGGGAGGTCACCAAGCGGGTGATGGCTGGGATGGGTGTTGGAAGTTTGATGGAAGAAGCTTGGATGAGAAACTAAGGTTTAGTGTTGGCGCTCAGCGTAGCTGGAGGGTATTTATATTGCTACGAAGGAGGGCCGTTGCCCGAAACATCGCCTCCCTTTGTGTATGATATTCTTTGGTCTGTTGGTAAAGTCACGTGGATAGGTTTAAATAAAATAGCAAAAAAATGACAAAAACTACGACGTTTCGATCGCAACACAAGCGGTCGTCTTCTGAAGAGAACCGCTTGTGTTGCGATCGACTTTACCGAAAGACCCAAGACTAAGAATTCCTGCAGTCACGAAAGCTTTAAGTCAATCCTTTATATATTTTTAAACACATTTTTGTTTATTTTACCGAGTAAGAACCACTTGAGCTATAACAGCACTGGTTTTGTTTCCTTTCAGAAAATCGACCTGGCCACAGATGATGGCTCACCGAAGTGGCCCATCGTGTGCACATTTAGAGCAGCCAAATCCTCTTCAACGCACGTCGATTCTAATACATGTGGAGCGGGAAGAGGGGTGGGGGGGGGGAAACGGAGGTCCCCGGGCAAAAATCTACTGCGAGAAGACGCAAACTCATTTATATATGTACAGGCGTCAGGGTCGGGATCGAACCTCCTGCTAAGCAGGCGAGGTAGATCACACATCCCCACCGCGGTATAAGATCCCATAGTTGAAGGAGGCCACACACGTGTACCCTACCCGATACCCGGCTACCCGTTTGCGACCCTGGTGTGGCCGGGTACGGGTAGGCCGCGAGTCACTGGTGAGTAACCGTTTGTCACTCATTTCCCAACATCTTGTCTCTTCTCACAATTCAAGTTCCTAGAATCAACCCACCCGCGCCTGCAACATGGCTTCATCCAAGAGGTCGCCACCGGGTACCCGATACCCGTACCCTACCCGTACCCGGCCGGGTATCGGGTAGGGTACGGGTATCCGTTTTCGACCCTGGTGTACGGGTAAGGAATCAAAACCCGTTTGCGACCTCTGGTCTTGCGTCGTTGTGCCACTGCCAACCCAGCAGCAACAGCGGCCACATCGCACGCAGTTAGATTCAAGAATCCATTGCTGTGCTGCCGTGTTCTGGAAACTTCACAGCCCAAGCCGACAACAACAACAGCCACTAAGTGGCGGTGATGTCACCACGGCGCTTGTACCAGGCTAGGTGCACTTCAAGGCCACAACAACAAAGACAAAGATCCCCGTATAGCCTGTAGCAGAATGTCGGGGCAAGTGCCGTTAGCGAGGACCTATGAAGGCCGGCACGTCACACGAGGGGGTGGGTGGCCAACACCACGCCCGGCCGCCTTTGTCTCCCTAATGGCGATGTTTACACACCGCACCAGGTACTCATTTGAGGCTGAGTCGACCTAGGGGAGGCCCAGGACCGGTTCAGATCATCGTCATTGGTGTTGGCCGTGAGAGGGAATCGAACCTGGGTCGCCAGGTTCGTAGCGCAGCGCGCTAACCGCTACACCACCGCTCCACAACACACACATACACGTACACACACACACGTACACACACACACAACCGGTTGTTTCCATGTAGTCGCCCATGCAAGTACTCGCCAGGCTCAAGCCCGCTTAGCTACCGAGATCCCGTGTCACGAGACGCTTTCCCGGGTGGTTGAGTCGCTGAGTGATGCACGGTGGTTTGCCCCCTTCCGATGGTACGGAGACCATTCGGTTTGCTCGTTCACCCACGAGCTAAGGGTCTTTCTTTCTCTCTCTGTGTGTGTGTGATCAAAAGGAGTCGCGAGGCCGTGGTGGCGAATCGGGGACTTCGCTCGTCACGATCGTTCATTTTGTCCAAGGCGACGTTCGTTCCGGGAAATTGATTTTCTTGATTGTCGATTTAGGTTGTTGTGAAAAAAATCTCGTCGATTTCTCCTGGAGGGATATCGCTTTTGCGCCGATTCACATTCGATTGTTTTCCCCTCTGATTTCCATTTGGTTGTTTAAGTGTTTGCTGTTGTTGTTGTTGCTCTGATGATGATTATTGCCTCATCGCTGCTGTACTCAACTTCATTTCATCTCAACTTGCGCCCGTCATTGTTTGGACGAAGTAGAACGCGCAGATTGGAACGCGACGCAAGTTGCGCATGGCCGTGGTTGGCACGGGGTCCTGGTGCCAGCAATGACACGGGTCCCTTCCCCTCTTAGCAAAGTTCCGTCTTCATATTTCGATTTAAAGCTTTCGTGACTGCAGGGATTCATCTTCTTGGTTCTTTCGGTAAAGTCACGTAGAAGGGAAGTAATACAATATTATATTATTTTATTATGTTTTATTTTTATTATTTTATTACTTCCCTTCTACGTGACTTTACCGAAAGAACCAAGAAGATGTTCCGTCTTCATAGTTGAGCTTCTGGGCTCCTCTGTGCCGTGGTGTGCTGGTGCAGTTGAACCGCCTGCGCACTCCACACCCAGCCCACCAAGCGACCGAGATCTCTGCCCCCCCACCCCACTCCGCCAAGCGGCGTGTGCTTTTTTAAATCCACACATCACTCGTGTAGTAGTAGTAGATTGTGTATAGTAGTAGTAGATTGTGTGTAGTAGTAGGCTGGCCTGCCTACGATCCATCCTGGGTTTGACCAGCAGGCTGGATTGTGTGAGGAGCTCACAAACCCTTGAAAGATCTGGACAAAGTCCCATCGGTGAGCTCCTCCGGCAGGCAAGGCTGCGTTGACTGGGTCATGTAGCCCGCATGCCCAGCCACCGCATGCCTAAACAGCTTTTGTTCGGCCGGATCGAGGGGGCTAAACGGGCGCGGCACGGGCTAGAGAAGAGATGGAGTGATGTGGTACAGGAGGACGTGGAGCTAAGTGGATTTGCCGATGACTGGTACCAGCGGTGTCAAGATCGGCCTCTGTGGAGGAGGGCAGTCGCCCTCCAGCAACAACGGAGGGCGGAGGAGCGACGCTCACAACAACGAGCGGTGCACCGGGTGGCTAAAGCACAGGAAGTTGGCACAGTAGGGGGCACAGATGGTGCATCGGCCAATCGTCTCAGTCAGTCGACCCGTGACACCTGCTGGGTCTGCCCTGTGACCTCCTGCCAGCGGGCGTTCGACACTTCACGTGGCCTCAACGTGCACATGGCCTGGCACAAGCGTCGTGGTGACGTCACCGCCACTTAGTGGCGAATTGAGGTTGGTGGAGGGGTAGCGAAGTGGTTAGCGCACTGCTCTACGGCCACGGTTCGATTCCCGCTCACGGCCAACACCGAGTGACGATTATCTCAACCATTGCTCGGCCTCCCATAGGTCAACTCAGCCTCAAATGAGTACCTGGTATAGTGTGTAGTAAACATCGCCACTGGGGAGACAAAGGCGGCCGGGCGTGGTGCTTGCCACCCACCCCATCGTGTGCCGTGGCGGCCTTCATAGGTGCTCGCTAACAGCACTCGTCCCAACGGTCTGTGAAGGCTACACGGGGGATCTTTGTCTTTGTGTGCGAGATTGGTCCACGAGGTCTACTTGCTGACGGATGTGAACGAAATCGTATTTTTTTAAATCTTGGCAATAAAACAAGAGTGTCGCCTGCTAATGTATTGATTGTTTTTTGTTACAACTAATATTCCACCAACGTGTACACATTTGCGTGCGCGTGCCTATGTGCGCGTGCGCTTCGTGCGTGTATAAACACAATACGCACTTACAAAAATACATATTTTAGCCGATAAAATCTGTGCCCGCAGTCAAGTTTCATTCGTCCGATATATGCTGTTGCTGTTGTCGTTGTTGTTGCCGTTGTTGCCGTTGTTGTTGTTGCCGTTGTTGCCGTTGTTGTTGCCGTTGTTGCTGCTGTTGTTATTGCCGTTGCTGTTACCGTTGTTGTTGCCGTTGTTGTTGCCGTTGTTGCTGTTGTTGTTGCCGTTGTTGTTGCTGTTGTTGCTGTTGTTGTTGCCGTTGCTGTTGCTGTTGCCGTTGTTGTTGGCGAAGACGCTGGCCTGCAGTGAAATCCCAACCCAACATTTGTCACTTCGCACAGAGCGTGGTAGCTATTTTATCATCCATTAGATGATGATGATGATCGCCGCCGGTTAAAATGAACCCAGCCAGGACGCGAAGTTGTCACGTGAAATTAGTGACGTGCGGAGACACGTGACCAGATTATTGTTTTTTTAAATCACCGTCCGTGGTCAATCCACTACTGGATGAAGACCTCCCCAAGCCTTTGCAAATGTTTCGATGGATAGCAATGGAAAATGTTAGCTTGACTTTAGTGTAAGAAAACAAAAGTACTTCAGTGCGGTCAAATTTTCCCAATTGTACTCTCCCGTGAGTTTTAGAGCCGTAACGCGTGTTGTTTGGCGTGATGTCCGACGTTTCGCGACACTAGGAGATCTCGACGATTCTCCTTCGACTCCCAATCCCTGCTGCTCCTCCCTCCTGCTCCCTCTCCCCCCCCCCCCTCCTCTTCCACCTCCCCCTGTCCTCCCTCCCCCCTCCTCCTCCTCCGCCCCCCCTCTCTCTTCCTCCCCCTTATCCCCCCCTCCTCCTCCACCTCCTCCGCCCCCCCTCCCTCTTTCTTCCCCCTGCCCCCCCCCCCCCCTCCTCCTCCACCTCTTCCACCTCCTCCACCCCCTCCCTCTTCTTCCCCCCTATCCCCCCCTCCTCCTCCACCTCCGCCCCCTCCCTCTTCCTTCCCCCTGTCCCCCCCTCCTCCTCCACCTCTTCCACCTCCTCCACCCCCCTCCCTCTTCCTCCCCCCTATCCCACCCCCCTGCTCCTCCCTCCCCTACCTCCTCCCTCGCCCCCTCCCCCCCAGGGAGTGAAAGGTCACAACAGGGCAGTGACATATGGTGAAACATTTGTCGAAATCTGGGCACCAACGAACTGCCCGTGTCCCCCCCCCCACGGCAACCGCCCACCCTCCACACCTGTCTGTGACGTCGGCAGAAACAAAGGCAAAGGTCCCCCGTATAGCCATTGCCCGCCTGTCGGGCGCTAAGTGCAGTGAGCGAGCGCCTTCTGAGAGCCAACACCCGTGGCGGCACGGGGAGGAGCGGCGGGTGGGTAGGAACCACGCCAGCGCCGGCTGACGACTTGAGGCCGAGTCCACCTAGGAGAGTTCACGCGCGTGGGGTGTGTGTGTGTGGGTGCCGTGTGTGTGTGTGTGTGGGAGGGTCCCGTGAGTGTGTGTGGGAGGGTGTGTGTGTGTGAGTGCGTGTGTGGGAGAGTGAGTGTGTGTGTGAGAGGGTACCGTGTGTGTGTGGGAGGGTTCCGTGTGTGTGTGTGTGTGGGAGGGTGTGTGTGTGAGTGTGTGTGTGAGGGGGTGTGTGTGGGGATCGGTGGTGCAGTGGTTAGCGCTACGCTGCGCTACGAACCTGGGCGACCCGAGTTGGATTCCCACTCACGGCCAACACCGGTGACGATTATCTGAACGGGTCCTGGGCCTCCCCTAGGTCGACTCAGCCTCAAATGAGTACCTGGCACGGTGTGTAAACATCGTCACTGGTGCGACAAAGGCGACCGGGCGTGGTGCTGGGCACCCATGCCCTCGTGTAACGTTCCGGCTTTCATAGGTGCTCGCTAACAGCACTTGCCCCAACAGTCTGTTACAGGCTATACCGTGGGTCTTAGTCTTTGGTGTGCAGTGTAAGTAGCGTGTGGATCGGGGCTGGTGTGTGAGTCCCCCGTGGTCCACACACTCCATTAGCTCCGTCATTCGCGCTCATTAGGAGCCGCTGAACTGTGAAAGGAAGCGGCATTCATCAGAACGCGCGCGCCCAGCGTTTGTGGACTCACCCAGAGCGCGCGAGAGAGAGAGTGAGAGAGAGCGAGAGAGAGAGACTTTCGACTTTTAAACAACAACAGCACTGGAGGCGATTCCGATACGACATACACAAAGTCGTCAGCAAACAAATAAAACAAACGCTGTAAAATCCACGCGCTGTGGCGCTAAATGCAGCGCGCGCAACACGAAATGAAAGTCACGTGGTGGTGGTGGTCATCGCGCACGCCACGGTGACGAGCGAGCGCTTCAGAAAGTGGACACGAGGGTGCCGTCCACGCTGGTACAGAGAGGGGATTGTCCGGCTCCCCAGCGTTCGAGGAAGAGAGCGAGCGAGTGAGTGCGCGTCTACATCAGAGGCTATCACCTCTGCGAGCGGGCCCGGCTCTCGGTGTCTTTGGCCGGGCGGTGTTGGGGAGGAGAGCGATCCCTGGGGATACCGCACAGGAGCGGATGAAAGAGGGACCCCGTGCCCTGCTTGTGGTCTCTGCGTTAACTTACACCGAGTGGTGGGGAGGTGTACGGTGTGTGTGCAGGTGTATGATGTGTGCAGGTGTATGATGTGTGCAGGTGTATGATGTGTGCAGGTGTATGATGTGTGTAGGTGTATGGTGTGTGCAGGTGTGTGGTGTGTGTAGGTATATGGGGTGTGTAGGTATATGATGTGTGTAGGCGTGTGGTGTGTGTAGGTGTATGATGTGTGGAGGTGTATGATGTGTGCAGGTGTATGATGTGTGGAGGTGTGTGATGTGTGGAGGTGTATGATGTGTGAATGTGGAAATCGGTGGAGCGTGTGTCTTGTGTAGAACCAACGCTGCTGATGAAATTACGCACTCCCAGAACGCGGTGTCGCTGATGGGATTCGTACAAAAAACAATGAATTTACGAAGATTCTATCTTTTTTTAAGGTCACTAGTCTTTTGACCTGACCGACCATCCGTCCCTCCAGCCAGCCAGCCAGCAAAACTTGCGTTGTTCTCACAAGGAATGAAGGGCAAGAATGTTTCGCCCAGCTGTTTTGTTTCAACGGGGATGGAGCGAGGAGGCGGCGTGGAGGTCCAAACGCGACTTAGACCCCACCCTTTGAAACGCTTCAGAGGCCCTTTGAAACACACGGAGCGAGACACTTTTCCGTGCGACGCCGACCGCTCTACATCGACTGTTCTTCGTCGACTGTTCTAAGTCGACTAGGTCGGTAGAGATAGGCGTACCCACAATTTACCCCCAAAGCACCTCAAGAAGGAAGGACCATTGCCCGAAACGTCGCCGATTACGTTTGTATCCTTTCAAAGCCTGATATTTATTCAATGGAGGCAGTCACAAGCAGCAGAAGTGATGCAGCCTCGTCGCCTGAACTTGAACCCCGAACAGGAAGTCGAAAGCCCGGACGGCAGGCGCACATGTGGTTCCAGCAGCAGAGCAGAGCGAGCGAGCTGTATTGTAAAATTGATGGATGATGATGATGATACATACTGATGAATTGCAATGTTAACTAATTTGGAAATGATGATTAATGATGAAGAATTAAAATGCGTTTTGTATTATATACCCGCTGGGGCAAGTGATTTTGTGATCCACAAACGAGTACCCGGTGCAGTGTGTCAACATCGCCGTTAGAGAGACAAAGGCGGTCGGGTGTCGTGCCGGCCACCCACCCCTTCGTGTGCCGTGCCGGCCTTCATAGGTGCTTGCTAACAGCACTTGCCCCAACAGTCTGCTAAGGCTATATGGAGGCATTTGTTGTATTTTTTTGCACAAGGGGCCGTCCATAAATGACGTCACGCGAGTTTTGGACGATTTTTGACCCCCCCCCCCCCTCGTCACACGGCGTCAAAAAAAAGTCAGACCCCCCCTCAAACATAACGTCACAAAGCTCTGCTCCCCCTCCCCCCCCAAAAAAAATTTACATGCTTCAAATCGCTTTAAACTATTGTCATTGTCGTGCGTATTTAATGTGCCGCTGCACTCTGATGTTGTAGGAGAAAACATTTATTAAAAAGTATATTTAATTAAGCAGAACGTGTTGTCTATATTTATTAAAAGTTGCGCATTTTGATGTGAAGTCACATTTCTCAACCCCCCCCCCTCCTCACACATCGTCACAAATGTCTGACCCCTCCCCCCCCTAGGTGCCTGACGTCATTTATGGACGGCCCCTAAGCACAACTGGGTGTTTGGGTCTCGGCTCTCAGGTCTGGAGCTGAGATGGGTCTCGAGTCTCGGAGCTCCGGTTACCTCTACGAGCACCAAGGTCAATAGGCACAAATATGCGGCCATCAGGGTGGCATACGGAGCACGCAGATGCAATGTATCTCTCTCTCCCCCTCTCCCTGTCTCGCCCTGTCTCTCCCTCTCTCTCTTTTTTTACGATCAGTGGAAACAAGAAGATGCTCGGTGTATTCGACACTTTGCTTCGTTCATCATTTCTTTTTTTTTTTTAACTTTGCTTTATGTAAACCCCCACCTCTCGCTCACTCTCTCGCTCACTCTCTCTCGTTCTGCACGCAGCCCTTCTCGCAGTCCGACGGCCTCCGACGGGTAGCTCATATCAGCATGCAGAGCTCCCCGTCATCTGCCACCGAGCACATGGCCTCCTCCATCGCCCACTGCTCTCTCCGCTCGACACGGAGACACTTAGATAATTCTGTTGCGGGGCAGCGAGGAGAGGAGGTGAAGAGGGAGCAAGAGATGGAGGGATGGAGGAAAGAGGGAGCGAGGAACTAAGAGAGAAGGGACGTAGGGGGTAGTGGGGGGGGTATAGGAATGGAGAATAGGGAGGTGAAGAAGAGGGAGTGGGAGAAGGAGGCAGGTACGGAGGGCGAGAGGGAGACGAGCGACGCAGAGATGGAGGGAGAGATAGGGGATGAGGGGAGGGAAGGAGGGAGGGGTGGGCGGCACGCGGGGGTAGAGGAGCAATCTGTTACAAGCCACGCGCCACGCGTAGTGGGCGTCACTCGACCGAGCATCACAAAAGATCCCCCCCCCTCCACCGCCACATTGCCCCCCCCACCCAACCACCACCACCACCACCCCTCCCCAGGGGGAGCGCGAGTGCTGGGAACACGAGGCGGAGGAACGCGGCGGGGTCGTCACGCCGACGATTGCGTAAAGCGGCGCTAATGCGGGCCACGGGTGGTAGGAGAGGCAGCGGCATGCCCAGGATCGGGCTGAGCGCCACTGGGGCTGCCAGCTGCGGGCAGGGTCACCAAGCAAGCGGTGGTGGAAATTCCACGTTCCCGTGTTCTCCGGGGACCGTTATGGCCGCGTCTCGAACGCTCGGTGGTAAATGGGGCGCCGCGGTGGCGACATGTTAACTGCCTCGCCTGGTGTGCAGGAGGTCGTGGGTTTGATCGCGACCCTGACGCCTGCTGCTGTATATTTGGAGTTTGCGTGTCTCTCTCTCTCATCATCATCACGGTGGCTAGGAGATGTTAACTGCCTCGCCTGGTGTGCAGGAGGTCGTGGGTTTGATCGCGACCCTGACGCCTGCTGCTGTATATTTGGAGTTTGCGTGTCTCTCTTTCTCTCATCATTATCACGGTGGCTAAAAGATGTTAACTGCCTCGCCTGGTGTGCAGGAGGTCGTGGTTTCGATGCCGACCCTGACGCCTGCTGCTGTGTATTTGGAGTTTGCGTGTCTCTCTCTCTCTCATCATAATCACGGTGGCTAGGAGATGTTAACTGCCTCGCCTGGTGTGCAGGAGGTCGTGGTTTCGATGCCGACCCTGACGCCTGCTGCTGTGTATTTGAAGTTTGCGTGTCTCTCTCTCTCTCATCATCATCACGGTGGCTAGGAGATGTTAACTGCCTCGCCTGGTGTGCAGGAGGTCGTGGTTTCGATGCCGACCCTGACGCCTGCTGCTGTGTACTTGGAGTTTGCGTGTCTCTCTCTCTCTCATCATAATCACGGTGGCTAGGAGATGTTAACTGCCTCGCCTGGTGTGCAGGAGGTCGTGGTTTCGATGCCGACCCTGACGCCTGCTGCTGTGTATTTGAAGTTTGCGTGTCTCTCTCTCTCTCATCATCATCACGGTGGCTAGGAGATGTTAACTGCCTCGCCTGGTGTGCAGGAGGTCGTGGTTTCGATGCCGACCCTGACGCCTGCTGCTGTGTACTTGGAGTTTGCGTGTCTCTCTCTCTCTTATCATCATCACGGTGGCGAGATGTTAACTACCTCGCCTGGTGTGCAGGAGGTCGTGGTTTCGATGCCGACCCTGACGCCTGCTGCTGTATATTTGGAGTTTGCGTGTCTCTCTCTCTCTCTCATCATTATCACGGTGGCGAGGAGATATTAACTACCTCGCCTGGTCTGCAAGAGGTCGTGGTTTCGATGCCGACCCTGACGCCTGCTGCTGTGTATTTGGAGTTTGCGTGTTCTTCTCGTGGGAGCGTGGATTTTTCTGCAGATACTTGCGGGGTTTTCGCAACCACATTGAGAATCAACAACGCCCGTTTGGAGTGCTTTGGTTGCTCTGAATTGACCACGTGATCAGCCACCATTGTTGAGCTGTCATTTGTGAAAGTCACGTGGCGCCTGAAAAATATCTACGTAGCTCAGTGGGTCGTACCTGCTGACGTGAAACATGGTTTAGTTGAATTGTTTTATTTGAATAGTTTTAGTTCAATAGTTTTTAGTTTGAGTTGAATAGTTTGTAGTTGAATCGTTTTAGTTGAAGAGATTTAGTTGAATAGTTTTAGTTGAATCGTTTTAGTTGAATAGTTTGTAGTTGAATAGTTTGTAGTTGAGTAATTTTTAGTTGAATAGTTTTAGTTTATAGTTTTTAATTGAATAGTTTTAGTTGAATTGTTAGTAGTTTAATAGTTTCAGTTGAATAGTTTTTACTTGAATAATTTTCAGTTGAATCCTTTTTGTTGAATAGTTTTAGTTGAATAGTTTTAAGTTGAAAATTTTTAGTTGAATCGTTTTTAGTTGAAAATGTTTTAGTTGAATAATTTTTAGTTGAATAGTTTTAAATTTTTAGATGAATAGTTTTTAGTTTAATAGTTTTAATTAAAGAATTTAAGTTGAATAGTTTTTAGTTGAATAATTTTTTGTTTAAAAGTTTTAGTTGAATAGTTTTATGGGTGTCATTATCGGCTCGTGATGCTGCCACCGCTCGCCGCTCACGAATCCACCCGGCACAAGATCCGATGAAACCGTTCCATCTCCTCCTCGGTGGACGTCGTCTCGGACGCGTTCCATCCCTTTCGCTTGCATATTCGTCAAGAACGCCACCTTAAAAAGGGGGGCCCATTACTGCAATGAAGAAGGGCCGTTGCCCGAAACGTCGCATCCTCTACGCTTGTTCCTTTATTAAGGCGAATGTGTTTACGAACGCTCCGCTTGAGAACTCCGGCTCCATCGTGGCCGGCTGATGCGTGGGTCGAAAAATAACCTCCCACTACCAGCGTGCAAGGGGGCCCTCATCCAGCAGTGGATTATCAAGCGGCTGTGCCATGTTACGCCAAACGCAGATGCGAGTGGTCGAGTTTCGTGCAAACTCCACGAGGCAAGGACCATCGCAATCTCCGAATTGCGTACAATGACGCACCCTGAACTTGACGTCTTACCCAGTCTCAAAAAGTAAAAACACAATCTGATTTCTCTCTCACACACACACAGCTACCGGATTGTTAGACGCGCCCACAACTTCACGCTACGTGAGATGAACGTTCATTTTTTTGGCCGACTGCCCGGCTGCCTGGCTGCCTGGCTGCCTGTCTGCCTTGCTGCCTGTCTGCCCGGCTGCCCGTCTGCCCGGCTGCCCGGCTGCCCGACTGCCCGTCTGCCCGGCTGCCCGGCTGCCCGGCTGCCCGTCTGCCCGGCTGCCTGTCTGCCTGGCTGCCTTGCTGCCCGGCTGCCCGGCTGCCCGTCTGCCTGTCTGCCTGGCTGCCTGGCTGGCGCGCGCCCCACGGCATCAGCCCGGGTTCGTTCAACTCCCCCACCGCCACCACCGTCCCCCGTCCACGTCGGCCGCGTATCTCCCGCGCAATTGTGCCGGCAGTGCCACGTTCGCTCGTTAACAAACAAACAGGGAACAAATAGACCGGCAGCAGCAGCAGCGACGCGCGTGCGTGCGTCCTATAATCCTGAGAATTCCGTGCGAGGGCAGGCAGAGCTGTGAGCGAGAAACTCGCTCAATGTGTCGGGGTGTGTGTATGGGGGTAGGGAGGGGGGTCGAGTGTGCGTGGGAGTGGGTGAGCGGGTGGGTGGGAATTCACAGCGTCAATAAAACATTGTTCACATTTGTACAACGTATAGGCGGCTCATGCGGTGGGAAATCCTCCACATTGGTGGATGACGATGGCGATGATGAAGACGCACGGTCCGTGGTGTCGTCTCTGATGACGACGCATCATTCCCGGAGCACATCAGTGGCGTGCACCTCCTGCGGGCGACCTAAAACAACAACAACAACAGCAAAAAGTCATCAACACGGCGGCAGCCTTAGCGGTAATTATAGCCCGCAGTGTTCAGTCTCAACTGGGGGGGGGGGGGGAGTTGGGTTTGGGGGTGGGGGGTGGGGGCTGGGTGGGCTACACCGTGGCTCTGGATCCACGAGAAGGCTCTGCTCCGGCTCTTTCATCCGGCACCACCACGCGCGAAATGTTTTCCATCAGCACGTCATTAATCACGGCCGCGTCTCGCCAGATGTGCTTACAAACACGCCCGCTGACCGGCGGCGGGCGTGGGGGGGGGTTTCTTTTTTAATTTTTACTTCTTCGGCGCGCCACGAAGCGGGCTTTGATCTTGATGATGATGATTTCCTGTTCCTGTAGAGAACGAGGGAGGGGAGGGAGGAGGGTGGGAGCGAGGGAAGGGAGGGGAGGGAGGGAGGGAGGAAGGGAGGGAGGAAAGGAGGGGAGGGAGGGAGGGAGGGGAGGGAGGAGGGTGGGAGCGAGGGGAGGGAGGGAGGAAAGGAGGGAAGGGAGGGGAGGGAGGGGGAGGATAACGAGGAGGAGTGGGGAGATGAGGAGGGATGAGAGGGAACGGGAGAATGGATAAGGAGGAGGGGGGGGGGGGTATGTTAAACTTCTTTCGCACCGTACGTATCCAACTGTGCACATCGGAGGTGCGGGGGGATTAAGAGTAAGGCGATTCTTGTATGTGATCTCACGCCTCTAATGGCCTTACGCTTTTGGGCGTGCAGGCGCTGTTAGCGAGCGCCTATTGAGGGCGCACGACGGGGTTGATGAACAAAGGCGAAATACTGCAACTCAAACCCCGACAGGCACGGACTCAGAGCCAAATATTTGAATGAAGCATCAGAGACGACTGCACGCATGCTCGTGTAGACCACGGGGAAGTTCGTAAGCGACAGCCATGAAAGCAGAGTACAGCAAAGCACGTTGCAAGAATGTTCGACGATGCTGCCAAGCACCAAATTAAGGCCGAGTCGACCTAGGAGAAAACTCAGGACCGGTTCAGATCCCACTCGCCGCTGACCCGTTTGCCGTGGCCCGGAATCGAACTCGGAGAGGTGGGTTCGTAGCGTAGCGAGCTGGACCGCCGAGGCTGAGATGCGGCCTAGTGGTAACGCGTTCCCCGCTCGTTGTTGCAGGGGTTCGCGGTTCGACCTCCAGTGGCCGCCCTGATTTATACTGCCGGGTTGTGTGTTTTCCATGAAAACAAAACAAAGTAACACCAGGCGTCGTCCGCTGTCACGGTGGATTGTTCAAAGGTCCCGTGGCTCAATTCGCAAGAGTGGGGCCACTGCCTGCCGGCGTTGTGGGTCCAAATTTGAAACAATTACTCGCAATTACTCACATGGCATCTACACGGGAATCAATCATCGCCCCCCTCCCCCCCCCGTCTACTGCACAAACAAAAATACTTTCCAGGATTCTCCTGAAAAAGAGTGATGAGACTCGCGTGAGACTTTCCTGGGAAAAATAAGAATATTAATAATAATGATGATGATGACTCGTAGCGAACCACGTTGTTGGTTTGCAACGGGAAATGAAAGTCGGCTGTCATTCGCAGGCTCCTTTCACGATCCTCTTGTGCACGGAACACTACAAGTAAGCTGCTTTTACGGAATAATAAAATATATATTGTAGCATATATATTATTTAGGATTTAAAGAATATTATCGCGAAAGAATTGCATTAATAGGAGCACACATTGAAAAATAATTCCTTACCCCTACCACTATATCCATCATCATTGTTATTTAATATCTTGCCCAACTTCGTCTTCAGCCGTTTCAACTCCATGAAATGTGCATTTGTTACACGGAAAATCATCGTAGCCAGTTACCCAGCTAGCTTCGGTGGCAACAGCCCCGCAGCAGCCACGAACAACAGAGTTCGTGTTTGGGGTGGAGAGGAACCCAGCCAGCGGCCAGCCCCGAGTTCGATTCCTGCTCACGGCCAACACCGGCGACAATTCATTTGAACCGGTCCTGATCTTCCACTGGGGAGACAAAGGTGGCCGGGTGAGCGTGTGAGATGATGGACACCCACACCCCATCGTGTGCCGTGCGGGCCTTCATAGGTGCTGCTCGCTAACTGCACTTGCCCCCCACAGTCTGTTGAGGCTATACGGTGGAACTTTGTCTTTGTTATTTTTTTCTTTCCGCGCGTGCACGCGCGCGTTGAACAAACCCTTGCGCGCACATAGTCAGCTCTCGTCACGCTGAGTAATGGATTGCCCACTTTGAAGAGAAATATAATTCCGCCGCAAAGAACATTAAACTAATACATTACGTCCCATGCGATGCACGTCAGTCAACGCGCGCGATAATTGCTTCCTACTGATTGTATTCGCGCCGTGTTATAACATCGCCGCTTACGCCGGTAACTCGGCCCCTAAATCACTAGCAGATGGGTCGCCGCGTTTATGAAGTGTGGCGCTCTGCTTGTAACTCCGCGTAATGCGCTCCTCCCGCAGCTGCCTCTCATTAAACACGGCCGCGTCACGCGCAATGACGGCGTTTAGCACCGCGAGAAATAAAGCGGGGGGGGGTGGTGGTGGTGGGTGGGGTGGCGGAGGAGGTGGTGACGGTGGTGGTGCGGGGAGGGGTGGTGGTGGTGGTGCGGGGGGGTGGTAGTGGGGGAGGGGTGGTCGTGGTAGTGGGGGGGGGGGTGGAGGTGGTGGTGGTGGTGGTGGTGGTGTGGGGGGAGGGTGGTGTGGAGGGGGTGGAGGAGGTGGTCGTGTTAAGATGTCTCAACACCAAACGGGAACCTTTTGGCAAGGAATCCGCGTACTGCATTGACCACACGGTAGTGTTGGTGTACATTGAAACGAACCAAATGCCTATACTGTATATCATTATTATTATCAGAGCGTGTTTGTTTGGAATGTTCACCACAGGTATCGTGTGTGGTTAATGTGGTACTTGATTCCTCGCAAAGGGTTTCTACTTTGGCGTTAGAACATCTCAACACAACTCCTGTTTTACTGCCAGAACGTGTAAACCCTCTTCTTGTATTTTTTCATTACTTTGAAACTGGCAAAACAACTGTTCCCATTTTACATCGTTGGTGGTTTACCGATGTTGCTGTCCGAGCTAGGGGGGAACGATATGGCAGCAAGGGTTCAGGTTGGTTAGTGTCTGCTTAGTTTAGTTTAGTACTTCTATTCCCCGCAAGGGCGCTAATGCTGATGTTTGTTGTTGTTGATGTTTGTTGCTACAGTTGATATTGTGTGTGAACGCTCAGAGAATCTGCAACTTGACGACCGCTGAGTTGCACGCGTTGAACAAGCATTGCAATAATGCAGCTTTGGGTAGACGACCACAGTGCCAGGACGCCAAGCGGCCAGCAACTAGCCGCACACGTGCAGCGAGCTGGTGGTCACTGATGGCTGCACTTGAGATAAATTCCAGCTTTTGGGAATTAAATTCCTTTCTACGTACGCTAATAACATCATTGCATCAGGATGTGTGGGGAAAGTGGCGTGCATCTGGTGTGTGGGTGAAAAGTCACTTGCAAGAGTTCTTTGAGGTAGCTCTGTGGTGTCCACTTACGTGGGTCTCTCCCCGATCACACACGCGGGGGGGGAGGGGTTAGATTCAACCCCCCCCCCCTCCTTTAAACCTCAGAACGAGAATTGTTCTCATGTTCAGCTCCTCGCAAATCAACAGATACATTTGTTCTTTCGTTCGTTCATTCTCTGAAAAAACGACAACTCGTTAAAAGATTTGTTTCTCAAATCCCTCCCTCCCTCCATCCCTCCATCCCTCCCTCCCTCCCTCCATCCCTTTTTTTTTCCTTTTTTTTAAACGATCAGACGAGAAAGATGCTCAGTCTTTCGGCACTTTACTTCGTTCATCATGTCGTTTGTTTGTATTTTTTTTTAATCAAAGATTTAACGCGAGTTTCCCGTGTAACATTAGTCCCATTGTGTGTTACCGGTGTTCATAGACACCAATAAGAAAAACAAATCAACCTCAAAATACCCATCGCCAGATCCCCTGCTGCTGCGCTACCAGCACCATAGCGCGAAGGCACCTGCCTGACCTCCCTCCCCTCCCCTCCCTCCCCCTTTTTTACCATTCTTTGATTGAATTTCTTCTAAATCCCTAAGTAAGCTTGAACATTACAATAATTAAAAAGAACATCAGCTGCAATACACAGTAACTACTTACTGCAGACCTTGGCATATCAGGTGACCAAACACAGCACTGAGTAAACAACCAGCACACGGGGATGGTCGGTACCCAAAACATGTAGTACCTAGGTAAGCAATGGCAGTGAGCACACCCTCATGGGGAGCCAACCCGACGCCAAACAGTCAAAAAAAAACTTACAAAAAAACCTGCGGAAGTACTGCTCTCTCTTTTCCACAAGCAGGTACACAGCATAAAAATGAAATCTACAAACATTCTCAAAATTCGGCGCATATACAAACACATTACATAGGATCTGGTTGTTGTACATTAGGTCTAATCAGATTCTATTGTCCCCTGTGATATAAAATACTCCACTAATATACCAATTGCAACAGGAGACAACCGTGGCTCAAACTTGGGTTTACTAATTGGGTATGCCCTTGAGAATTGAGTCATCATTCAAGGATGTTGGCATCTAGGATCCCATCTTATGACTGGTTGGTTTAGATGCCTTTACTTTGAGTAAGTCCAGGCAAAGGCGGCAACTCCAGCCTTCCCCTGGGTACTCAGACATGGCAGGGCTGAAACAATACATGTGATAAACACGGTCGCAGTCATTGCAAAACAGCAGCTGGTCGCCATTCTCATAGGCGCCGCAAATGTTGCAGCGCTTGCAATCAATGCACTGCCAACGGTAAGTCTTGATGGCGGTGCTCATGTTTGAAGTGTACTCCAAACAGGACGGGTGTGCAGAAACTCCACAATCGGAACAGGAAACCAATTCTTCCGATTGTCCCGTCTCCTTGTTCTCCAAATCGCAGTAGTTGCTAGGGTTTGCCAGCCCATCAGGACCTTTTTTGGCTTTGAGGTCCTCCGAGCAGCGCGTGACAGGTGTGGCGGGCCGCGAGTCCTTGTCCTCGCCCTCCTCATCCACTAAGTGGCTGTGCGTGTAATGACAGCCCAGCCCAGGGCGGTTCTTGTACCGCTTCCCGCAAAGGTCGCAAATGTCGCATGCAAACGGCTTCCCTTTATCCTCCTGTGCTGCTGCTTCATTCTTCTTCCTGGTCCCAGCTGCTGCCTTGCCGGGGTCCTGTTTGGGCTCCTCCGTGCTCTTGGCTGCTCGCGTTTCCTGGGAGCCCTCGGCCCCCTTGCTGGGCGCGCCGTCGAGGTCTGAAGTGCGACCCTCTTCATTTGTGTCTTTCGCCACTTCGCAGATTGCGGTTTCCCCCGCTTCCATCTCAGGCTCCAGATTTTCATCAGGCGTCTTGCGCTTGAGCTTGGTTCTTGCACGGGGCTTCTTCCCTCTGCGTGTCCCACTTCTAGGGGCATCTGGGATGGCGAAGACCCCGTCCTTGCCACCAGTGCTCTCCGCATCTCCCCCAGGCGTCGGTGCGATGTCCGACTCCAACTCTGGGAGATCTTTAAAGGGACTGACCTCATCCCCACTGGTCTCTGGAGATAATGAAGCCGAGTCCTCCGTAAATTTCCTCTTCAGAGGTCCGGCTGTCGATGACGGCTGGGTGGCTGGCTGAGCCTCGGTCTCCATGTCAGTAGCTGGGGTTGGAGCGGGGTCTACCGCCACCTCGTGTGATCTCCGTGGCGAGGGACCCTCTCCTGAGTCACTTGTTGGGTGTGCTTCCTTATCACCCTTTTCCACCGTTGTCTCGCTGTTAGATTGGGCATTTGCTGTCATCGGGCAATGTTTTTTAACATGCCCCTCTGCTTTGCAAAGGTTGCATTTTAGCACGTCCTTGCAGTAAAACAGCCTATGGGCCCTTCCTCCATTCATGACCACAAAGGAGCCCTCTTCAAGCTGCCCATTGGGCAACAGCATGTAGACCTGCCTTCTAAAAGACAAGACATGCCTCAAGGCAGGATTTTTGTGGCCCAGAGGCACACGCTGAAGGTTGGAAGTCAGCGTGCCCAACTTAGCCAGGTGATCTTGGATGTCTTTATCGGGAATGTAGGGGGGGACGTTGGATACGATCACGCGTACCGACGGTGATGACATTGGCTCCAAGGTAAGGTGCCAATCGCCAACCGTCAGCCCCTTCTCCATGGCGGCATTTGCCACCTTTTCAGACTCCATGAAGAAAACCACTCTTCCGCTCACCTTGGAGGCGTACCTTATCGAGCCTCCTGGCACGATAGCGCGCAGCGCATCCACGTAAACTTCAATCGGAACATCGTGAGAAGCCGGGCAGCGGATCCCAGCCTCCCGTGGAGGCTCCGGGTGCTGCTGCTGCAGGCGCCTTGCAGACCCCAGAGACGGGCCTTGCGTAGGTGCGGTAGCTTTCGCGTACGTTGTTGCGGGTCGGGTGGACATCTTCACGTGTGTGAGATGTCACACACAACTACGAAAGCAAACCTCTCTACTTTCTAAAGTCAGGAAAAAATTACCAAAAAAAACAAGAAACGTAACAAAAAATGTATATAAAGATGGTCAAATCTGTGTTATGACCACCTTCTGCTAATTATTGTTACTGCTGTTCATCCAAAGCTCCCCTGGAGAGAGTACAATTATTTTAAGTCCTTGGTTTTTGTTTTTTTTACAAGAGGAGGGAAAAAAACCGAAAACGTAGGAAAAAAGCACACCAATAAAAATAAAATAATGTAAACACGCTCGCAGCAATAAACAAGAGGGGATTCTAAAGGGGATGTCTGCCCTGCACCCACACCGGCCGGTGTGGTACAGTGCGAACACGGGTGTGAAACACGTGGGAGCACACCAGACAAAGGAACGAAAAAAGACACGAAAAAGAATCACAAAACTCAAAGATTGCTAAAGGAACTCAAGATCGAAAAGAAAGCAAAGAAAAGTGTGATTATGAAATCAACTATCAAAATAAAAGTAGAGGATTGTGCGGAAAAAAACAAACAAACACACCTTTCCACTGCAGTGAGCGCAGCCACGCACTGAACAGTGAAAACAACACAAAAGAACAAAGAAAGAAAGAGAAAGGACGTCTAAATTAACAAACAAACTGATCACAGATGTGTATAAAGCAAGACACTTACTGTTGGTGAAAAGAAATCCCAAAAAAAGGGTGAGAAAAATAAAGTTTTTAGAGGTAAAGGCAGGAGCCCTGGGTGAACGCGTCTCCCTCCCTCTCCATCCCTCCCTCCCCTCCCTCCCTCCCTCCATCCCTCCCTCCCTCCATCCCTCCCTCCCTCCATCCCTCCCTCCCTCCATCCCTCCCTCCCTCCATCCCTCCCTCCCTCCATCCCTCCCTCCCTCCATCCCTCCCTCCCTCCATCCCTCCCTCCCTCCATCCCTCCCTCCCTCCCTCCATCCCTCCCTCCCTCCATCCCTCCCTCCCTCCATCCCTCCCTCCCTCCATCCCTCCCTCCCTCCATCCCTCCCTCCCTCCATCCCTCCCTCCCTCCATCCCTCCCTCCCTCCCTCCCTCCATCCCTCCCTCCCTCCCTCCCTCCCTCCATCCCTCCCTCCCTCCATCCCTCCCTCCCTCCATCCCTCCCTCCCTCCATCCCTCCCTCCCTCCCTCCCTCCCTCCATCCCTCCCTCCCTCCATCCCTCCCTCCCTCCATCCCTCCCTCCCTCCATCCCTCCCTCCCTCCCAGGCCCAAGCCGCCCGCGACTCTCTGGCCCCGCTAATCCCACGCACAACTGCGCCAGGAGGCTCAAGGCCAGGCCGCAATTAGCTCCAATTAAGCCTCGGCAGAAATGCGGCTTTTATTTCAACACCGCCGCTTGCAGTTGTGGGGGGTGTGGGGGTGTGGGGGATGTGGGTGGGGGGGCGACGGCAAAAGTTCGCAACTCCCCCATGCCGAGTCAGGGCCACCTGTGTGGGCTGTGTGTGGTGTGTGTGTATCTGAGCGTGTGTGTGTGTGGGTCTGTGTGAGTGTGTGTGGGTCTGTGTGAGTGTGTGTGGGTCTGAGCGTGTGTGTGTGGGTCTGTGTGAGTGTGTGTCTGAGTGTGTGTGTGGGTATGAGTGTGTGTGTCTGAGTGTGTGTGTGGGGGTCTGAGTGTGTGTGTGTCTCTGAGTGTGTGTGTGTCTCTGAGTGTGTGTGTCTCTGAGTGTGTGTGTCTGAGTGTGTGTGTGGGTCTGAGTGTGTGTGTCTGGGTGTGTGTGTGTGTCTGAGTGTGTGTGTCTGAGTGTGTGTGTGGGTCTGAGTGTGTGTGTGGGTCTGAGTGGGTGTGTGTCTGTGTGTGTCTTCTCGGCCACAGTCATTCCCTCCCTTCTCTACGCTTGCGAAACGTGGACCCCCCTAATGGAAGATGTTCGCCGGTTGGAAACATTTAGGCTGGCCTGCCTACGATCCATCCTGGGTTTAACCTGCAGGCTGGATTGTGCGAGGAGCTCACAAATCCTTGAAAGATCTGGACAAAGTCCCATCGGTGAGCTCCTCCGGCAGGCAAGGCTGCGTTGGCTGGGTCATGTAGCCCGCATGCCCAGCCACCGCATGCCTAAACAGCTTTTGTTCGGCCGGATCGAGGGGGCTAAACGGGCACGGCACGGGCGAGAGAAGAGATGGAGTGATGTGGTACAGGAGGATGTGGAGCTGAGTGGACTTGTCGATGACTGGTACCAGCGGTGTCAAGATCGGCCTCTTTGGAGGAGGCTCGTGATGGACGCTGCTACTGGGCAGTTGGAGGCAGTCGCCCTCTAGCAACAACGGAGGGCAGAGGAGCGACGCTCACAACAACGAGCGGAGCGTCGGGTGCCTAAAACACAGCAAGTTTGCATAGTAGTGGGCACAGGTGGTGCTTCGGCCAGTCGTCTCAGTCAGTCGACCCGTGGCATCTGCTGGGTCTGCTCCGTGAACTCCTGTCAGCGGGCGCTCGACACTTCACGTGGCCTCAACGTGCACCTAGCCTGGCACAAGCGCCGTGGTGAGGTGACGTCACCGTCACTTAGTGGCGAATGGCGGCTACATATTGGTATGAGTGTCGGTGTGTGTGTTTTTGCCGGAGCGGTAGTGTCGTGGTTTATAGGCGCTGCGCTACGAAACCCAGCGACCCGAGTTCGATTCCCGCTCGCGGCCAGCACCAGTGACGACTCGGCCTCAAATGAGAACCTGGTGCGGTGTGTAGTAAACATCGGCACTAGGGAGACAAAGGCGGTCGGGCGTGGTGCTGGCCACCCACCCCCTCGTGTGCCGTTTCGGCCTTCATAGTTGCTCGCGAACAGCACTTGCCCCAACAGTCTGTTCAGGCTTTACGGGGGATCTTTGTCTTTGTACGTATCAGCCACTGCTGGACGAAGGCTTCCCCCAGCCGCCACCAAATCTCACAATCCACCTAACCCTCACCTGCACACGAACTCAATCAATCACTCCATCTCCTTGATGTACGGGTTCCATTCTTTGCCTGCCATTCCACAAAGAGGGGGTTGGTGGCCTGCATCCACGCCCGGCCACCTTTGTCTCCCCAGTGGCGATATTTACACACCGCACCAGGTACTCATTCGAGGCTCAGTCGACCTCGGGGAAGCCCAGGAGCGGTTCCGATAATCGCCACCGGTGTTGTCCCGTGAGCGGGAATCGAACCCTGTTCGCCGGGTATTGTAGCCCAGCGCGCTAACCACTGCGCCACCGCTCCCCCCCCCCACACACACGCGCGCGCGCGCGCACGGGTCCACGCACACGTGGATGGAACGATCGCCAGGGTAGTCGGAGCATAAACACACTCCGGTGCACGGTGCAATTACATTTAAAAACCGCAAGCTGACCTATAATGGTGAGTTACCGCTCCGTATCACTGTAATGGGTCCGACAGTTATTTAATGTATCTGAGGCTTCAATTATAGTAATTGTCAAGAGGAGCTGAAGTGATCCTTACCGATCGCACAGGGCCAGACCCTAGTCATCCCGTGGCTTTTATCTTTTTTGTTATTTTACAATTACCGCTGCTGCTTCTACCTGGGCCCTTGAGAGAGCCGGCGCATGTCTGAGTGAGTGTGTGGTCGAATGAGTACCTGGTGCGGTGTGTAAACGTCGCTACTAGGGAGACAAAGGCGGCCGGGCGTGGTACTGGTGACCCACTCCCTCATGTGCTGTACCGACCTACAGTGCTCACAAACAGCACTTGCTCCAACAGTCTATGAAATGCTATACAGGGGATCTTTGTTTTTGTGTGTGGGTGAGTTTTTGTGAGTGAATGGGGAGCGGTGGTGAAGCGGTTAGCGCGCTGCGCTTCAAACCAGGCTACCCGGGTTCAATTCCCGCTCACGATCAACGCCAGCGACGAATATCTGAACCGGTCCTGGGCCTCCCCTAGGTCGACTCAGCCTCAAATGGGTACCTGGTGCGATGTGTAAACATCGCCACTGGGGAGAGAAAGGCGGCCGGGCGTGGTGTTGGCCACCCACCCTCTCGTGTGTCGTGCCGGCCTTCATAGGTGATACTCGCTAACAGCACTTGCCCCAGCAGTCTGTTCAGGCTATACGGGGGATCTTTGTCTCTGTGAGTCTGTGAGTGAGTGTGTGTGGGAAGCGACGATTCAGAAGTTAGCGCGCTGTGCTACGAACCCAGCGACCCCAGTTCGATTCCCGCTCACGACCGATAACAGTGACAAATATCTGAACCGGTCCTGGGCCTCCCCTAGATCGACTCGGCCTCAAAATGAGTACCTGGTGCGGTGTGTAAACATCGCCACTGGGGATACAAAGGCGGCCGGGCGTGGTGCTGGCCACCCACCCCCTCGTGTGCCGTGCCGTGCCTTCATAGGCGCTCGCTAACAGCACTTGCCCCGAGAGTATGCCCAGGCTATACGGGGGATCTTTGTCTTTGTTTGCGAGTCTTCGTCCGCTATTTGTTTATTTCGCCAGGACCAACCCCAGCGAGGAGGGCCCACTGAGAGTTGAGACTACAAAGGGCATCTATTCAAGGGAGACCCAGAGAGGTTACGCAGACACACAGAGACAGATTAGTGGGGTTCAACATTGCACAGCGATAACATTTTTAGGTGTGATGTGTCGTAAGTGTGATGCCTCGAAAGTGTGGTGGTCTCGTAAGCGTGGCATCTCGTCTTGATTGCGGCGGAATGTAACCGCGCGCCGTTAGACACCAACACATCTCGGCTCACGAGACAACATGTCAAGGATTCATACTCTATGGTTTTGTCGGTAAAGTCACGTAGGTAAAAAATTAGAATAAATTAAATCGGTGTGCTTTCGCTAAGTTGTCCCCACCTGAAGAAGGACGCTTGTGTTGCGCCCGAAACGTCGTGATTTAATTTATTCTTAGGTTTTTTTCGGTAAAGTCACTTAGGTAAAAAAATTGAATTAATAAAAGTAAAATAAAATAAAAATCACGACGTTTCGGAGGCAACACAAGCTTCCGTCTTCAGGTGGAACCGTCACAGCACGATAGCTGCAACACGGCCACCCACTTGATACAGCTATCGTGCTGTGACGGTTCCACCTGAAGACGGAAGCTTGTGTTGCCTCCGAAACGTCGTGATTTTTATTTTATTTTTATTTTACTTTTATTAATAAAAAAATTTTTACCTACGTGACTTTACCGAAAAAAACCTACGAATATGAATCCTTGCAGTCACGAAAGCTTCAAATCTAGAAGTGATTTAAAGTATTTAAATGTTTTACCTACGTGACTTTACCGAAAAAAACAAAGAGTATGAATCCTTGCAGTCACGAAAAACTTCAAATCTAGAAAATGTCAAGAGTAACGATGGCCTCGATCATCCTGTGATTGCTCAATCGTTTGCTGGCATTGCGCAATCAACCCGTCATCGCCCGCCGAGCAGAGCGGGCGACATCCCATTCGTGTTGGAGAAGGGGCCGCAGAAGCGGACACCACTGAGCTACACCCCGAGCAGCCCTTTCGCGAGTGACGCTTGTGTGGACCACGCACCATCGGGAGTGGGCGGCACTTTCCCACCCGCTCTGCCACGTGAGAGGGTTCAGGCTTCCTGGCACGGCGGGCAATCCGAGACGTGATTTTTCCAGAGATGGAATTCAGCCAAATTAAGGTGTAGAACCACGCGAGTTCGATGTGATTGGGTTCTTTTTTTGTATGTGCAGTCAACGGTGACCAGGCTAAAACCGTCAACTCGTCACACTTAAGGGTTCGCAGGCGGTTTGCTGGATTTGAACCCAGGCTCTCATCGGTTCAAGCTCAGCACTTTGACCTCTTTAATCGAACCCAGATTCTGATCGGTTCAGGCTCAGCACCGTGACCTTTTCAATCGAACCCAGGCTCAGCACTGTGACCTTTTTAATCGAACCCAGATTCTGATCGGTTCAGGCTCAGCACCGTGACCTTTTCAATCGAACCCAGATTCTGATCGGTTCAGGCTCAGCACCGTGACCTATTCAATCGATCCAGGCTCAGTACTGTGACCTCTTCAATCGATCCAGGCTCAGTACTGTGACCTCTTCAATCGCCCCACCCACTTTGCGCCATCGAGCGAACCGAACGCGGGGGGTTTAACATCGCTGCACGTGGCGGCTCCTCTTCTCTGGAACAACAGAGCGAGAATGTTTCGGCTCAAAACCTCAACCACCCTCGTCAAACGTTTCAATCACTTCGGGAGCTGAGATTTCATTTCAAACGTATCGTGCAATTTGATCGCTCTGCTGCGCAGTCTTTAGCTTTAGAAAAAAAACATGTTGTACGTGGCGTGTTCTACTAGGGGCGCCGCGGTGGTTAAGTACCTCGCCTGATATGCAGGAGGCCGTGGGTTCGATCCCGACCCTGACGCTTGTTGTACACTGGAATTTGCACGTTCTCCCCGTGGTCGCGTGGATTTTGCTCCGCATCTTCCGGTTTTCTTTCACTCCACATTTTCCAGACTTGCGTTCAGAGTATTTGGCTGCTATACATTTCCACGTGATGATGATGATGAGCCACTTAGTTGAGTTATCATTTGTGGCCAGGTCGCTTCTGAAAAGAAGCTGTATAGCTCAGTGGGCCTTACCTGGTAAAAATTAACCCGTAAAAACAAAGTTTTTCACTATAAATCTTTTATATGCGTGGCATCGGTTTTATTTTATTATTCATTTCTGTTTTTCTTGAGTAAGAGTTTCATTTTAATCACATTGGTATTTTAAATTAAATATTATTTTTTTTTTTCTCCTAAAAAGTGGAAAATTTTGGGAAAACATTTTCACGAAAATAAATTGTCACGCACAACGAGTCTGTGTGCAAAATGTCAGCTCGATTGGATCACAGGAAGTGGGTTAAAAAACGACCGAAAGATTTGCACGGTCGTAAGCGCGCAAGCAAGCAAGCACGTGAACTTAATATAAAGGATTTAAAAATAAAAATAGTTTAGTTTAGTTTACGAGCCCTACATTCCCTGTGCTGCTGGTCCCGCACGACCTTAACCATTCGGAACTTGAGCACGTGCACAGATGTTTTTGAATTGCTTTATTGATATATTTTTTTCTTTCCTTTCGCAACCAGATTTTTTTCTATGGTGTAATCAGGTTCCCGTTGAAAATGTCCATTCATTGCGCAATGGGTTAAACCTGTACCACAATAAAACCTCCAAATATTGACACCTATTAGTAAAAACTTTTGTAAAACACACAACTTATAAGATGTTTCGACTTTATTCGTGCCCAAGTGAGAGTCCAATGAGACTAAAAAATGTACCCGTAAAAACAAAGTTTTTCACTATAAATCCTTTATATGCGTGGCATCGGGGCGGCTAGAGTCCTCTCGTCCTCTGGCTTGAGATGGCTGCCACCAATGGATCAGATGATTGTGTGCCAGCATTAACCAATTGGTAAATAAATATTTTTAAAAAATTTCCCTAAACAGTGTAACATTTTTGAAAATTTTTTTCACGAAAATGCATTGTCACGCACAATGAGTCTGTGTGCAAAATGTCAGCTCGATTGGATCACGGGAAGTGGGTTCTAAAACGACCAAAAGATTTGCACGGTCCTAAGCAAGCATGCAAGTGAACTTAATATAAAGGATTTGAAAAGCATCTTCCTGAAGCGCGACACCGGTGCCTAAAGCGAGGGAATGCCCCTGGCACCTCAGTGTCTCGGCAGCCGTCAAGCACGGCGTCACTTCCACGACTCTCAACGCAACTATTCAGCAAAGCAACGATTATAACACTGGTCAACACACTTTTTCTGGCATAAGGTATTCCAACGGTTTGAAGGTAATTTTGGGGTGCTGATTCCAAATCTGGCATCAGTTTTTGTCTATCATATCAGGTTTTTGAGATATCAAATATTGCATTTTCGATAAAAACTGCAGAAGAAAAATATTAAATAAATGTGGATATCTACATAAAATTATATTATAAACACACTATCCTAAAAATACAGCACCATATTTTAACACTAAAGCAGTCACTGACTCGCACCAACTTGCAATAATAAGTGACAGAGTTAATTTTGGGTAAAATCAATGAAAATGGGGTATGCCGATAGCATACAAATGAGATGTGATAGAGCAAATCTGATTTGGAATCAGCACCCTGAAATTAGTCTAAAACAGCTGCAAAAGTCCAGTCCAAAATTCTTTTTTTTGACCAGTGTTAGAAGACAGCCGTCAACCCGTACGGTTTACCCCGTATTCTTGTACAGGGAAATTGAGTTTTCAGGTCTATACGGCGTACAGACGTTTTAATAGGGGCACAGAAAATTGTGTGTCTATTTGTTTGTGTTTCTCCCCTGTAATTGGACTTTGTAGGATGAACATTTATACTGGTAGGAACCTCCTGGTTACACCAGCCCACAGGGGATTATTGTATCCGTCCGTCCGTCGTGGGAGGGGTGGGGCCGGGTGGGGAGGGGAGGGTGGAGAGGGGCTGGGTGGGGAGGGTGGGGCTGGGTGGGGGTGGGAGGGGTGGGGGTGGGTGGAGAGGGGCTGGTGGTGATGACGGTCTCAATGATCATGGTATTAGTACGTCAGTAGTGTTGGTGGTGGTGATGTTGGCAGTGATGGCACAGTAGGGGGTACAGCTGGTGGTGCATCTACCGGTCATCTCAGTCAGCCAACCCATGGCACCTGCTGGGTCTGCCCCGAGACCCCCTCCTGTCAGCAGCGAGGCTTCGACACGTGGCCTCAAAGTGCACCTAGCCTGGCACAGGCGTCGTGGTGACGTCACCGTCACATAGTGGCGAATGGCGGTTGTTGTTGTTGGTTGGCGGTGATGCTGCTGCTGGTGGTGTATTTTTCGTGGTGGTAGTGGTGGTGGTGTTGTATTTTTCGTGGTGGTAGTGGTGGTGTTGTATTTTTCGTGGTGGTAGTGGTGGTGGAGGTGTATTTTTCGTGGTGGTGGTAGTGGTGGTGTATTTTTCGTGGTGGTGGTGGTGGTGTATTTTTCGTGGTGGTATTGGTTTTGGTGGTGGTGTTGTATTTTTCGTGGTGGTGGTGGTGGTGGTGTATTTTTCGTAGTGGTATTAGTGGTGGTGTATTTTTCGTGGTGGTATTAGTGGTGGTGTATTTTTCGTGGTGGTATTAGTGGTGGTGGTGTTATATTTTCCGTGGTGGTGTAGGCGCTGTCGGTGCGGCAGTAGTCGCAGTCATCGTGTCTCGGACACTCCGTGGCGGTTGGGAAGCGCTCGGAGATGCGCATGCGGCCACGTGCCATGCTAGGTGCATCTTGCTAATTACATTCCTCGGCCAGAGGCTCGCAGAAACCCACTTAGCGTGGTGGAGCTCAGGGCCTTTGGAAGGCAGAAGGGGTGGT